>NC_081185.1:89188940-89488940 GCF_029867415.1 Vicia villosa | reverse complement strand
TGAAGTTCGTAGGTAAGTACCCTCCCCACTGAAGTTAAGTTGGTTCAACCTGTCCTAGAATAGTAACCGGGTTCTATGGTGCTCATATCCCTGATCTTTCTCGCGGGCATTGTCTCAACATGGCACTCGATCGGCCAGCCAAAAGCATCCCTAGAGTCCAATCTCAATGAGTGTAGCATCGAGTATCAACCGGCTTCAGTCAGGAATCCAAAGCCAGCTATCTCGCTACTTCTTATAGGCCAAAGTCAAGTTCAACTAGGGTTCTAAGGGAGAATTAGTGCTTATGACACCACGCGGTAGCCAAATGTCTCCTCAATCATATTCAAGGGCCATCAGGACAAACCAAAGCGTCACACTAACGGTGCCCACCAGTTCAACCATAACGATACATGTCGTATAGCCTCCCTGGTCTAATGCCACATACCTAAGGTACACTAGATTCGGGTGTAGGATCTTTCACACAGCAGAATACCCGAAACAGCCTTTAAAGATAAAGCAAACAAGTCAAACAAATTTAAAGTGATCCTAGCTCTAAGGTAACCCCTCTTTTATTCGAAAGCATCCCCAACAGAGTCGCCAGTTCTGTAATACGGTGAACTGACTTTTTGAAATATCGCGGTAAGCAAGAGTCGCCACCGACTTTTATTTTATCCAATAAGAAAGGCTAAAAGGACAGAAAAAGACCTTTTAAAGATTTTGAGTTCGGGGGGTAAGTTATACAAAGGGAAGGTGTAAGGCACCCTTTGCATCCATGGTTATCCATGGGCTCTTAATTGCTTAGCTCACTTTGTTTTCAAAATGTTTGAATTGTTTGAAAAGTAGGGTGTGAATAGGAAAATGTTTGAATAAGAACTTTAGCTTGTAAATAAGCGTAGCCTTTTTGAAAATATTCTTTGAAAAGAAGTGGGAAAATATTTTGAATTTGAATTTGAAAAAGAGCAAGCAATTAATAGCAACTACCCTAAGTTTAGAAATTTGTTCTTTTAGCTTTTCAGAGTGAAAGGGTCTATCCATACCATAAGAGGGCAGGAAGTCTTTTAATTGGATATGAAGGGTCATCGAGAATAATCATTCGCCACAAGACTGTCCCTACCATAAAAAGGGCAGGTAGTCTAAGGGAAGGATATAATAGTCATTTGATTTTCTTAGGCATCATGCGAGGATACCTTAGCAATTGGGACAATCATCTTATTTTTCCGAGGCAGCATCGAGGGACTAGATGATTTTTATTCTCTTAGGCAACCTTGCTTTAGGTATCCTCGGAATCGAGGGACTTGACTATTTAGTACAATTGGAGGCAACAGATAAATAAGGCAACAAGCAACGAGAGGGATTACCCTAAAAGTGTGTGGGTGCACAATCACGTGGTTAACTTCGATGATATTTATCTTATAATTAATGATCTAAGTTATTTAGCAGGCTTGCACTCCCTAGGATTACTAACCACAACAATTAAAATTACGGAAATTAAAGGCAGAAAATAAATTCCTACGCTATTACAATAAACACCTGCGGGGAAGGGGAATTACAATAAAAACCTGTAGGGGAACGCAGAAATTAAAAGGCGGAAAGTAAAGGCAGAAAATAAGAGGGATCAATAATTAGTTTTAAACATCTTTGAACGCTTTGATCTCCTCGAACCTTGACTCTGAAAATTAAAAGAAAAATAATAGGGGTGAGTGCATTACAAATTCATTGGCGATTTGGAATAAAACCCTATTTTAATAAAAAGGCAAAAATAAAAATAAAAATGATATTTAAACAAAAGAAATGGAGTTAGAACTTAGCTTTTTGATCTGATGGCGCGTGGCTGAAGGATTTTGGTTACTCCTGAAAATTAGCCTGAAAATTAGCCACGAAGAAGAAAAAAAATGTTAGTGCATTAAAGTTCTCAACAATTATAACGTGGCAGATCAAAAATTAAAACAGTAATAATTGAGGCACAAAAGGGTAAGGCAAAAACAAACCCTGAAAGGGGACAGAAGTCCATTATGGTTAATAGAAAAATATGTAAATAAAAAACCTAGACTAAGGTTAATTTACAACACCTACCAATAACAGTGATTAGTGATCATGATAAAAAAATAGTTGACAAAAATAAAATAAGGATTTAGAACATTAAAATAATTACTTTATAAAAAAAACTAATTATAAACCTAACCCTAATTAATTAAAATTATTAAATTAAATTAATTAAAATTAATTTTATATATAAAATAAAAAAGGAGGTTGAAAATCAAAAGAAATAGTTAAAATATTTTATATAAAAATAATTAAGTAAAAGGAAAAAAAAAGATTTATGTAATAAATAAAATAAAATAAAAAAGAATTAAGGGAACTTAGCTCTGATCCTGTGTGGACGTCTCCTGAGGGCGTATGGTATGCCTTCAGTCCTATGGGCGTCAGATCTGGCCTTGGGGCAAATATAAAATAGAGGAAGAATTGGGCGCGAAAATAAAACCTGATCCCTTTGGCCAAAGGAAGTACATGCAAAAATAATAATAAGAATACGAATATTAGTAATAGTAATAATAATAATACAAGAAAAGAATTGGGGTTTAGAAAATTAAATTATGGACAAAATTACGAATAACCTTGATTTGGCCAAATACCAAAAGGTTTTTGGCCAAATATGAATAACCTTGATTTGGCCAAATACAAAAGGTTTTGGCCAAAAAAGCAATTGGGGTACCATCCACTTGGTCAATCCATAGAAAACCTATTCATAAACCAGCACAATGTTACGGTTAAGAAAACAAATGAAAAAATAGAAAAGTGATTAAAATAAAATCAAAAAAATATAAAAACCTGATTATAAATCAAATAAAATAAGAACACGAAACTACAAATTTTTTTAGATTTTTTTGAAAATATGAAAATAGAAATTAAATCAAATAAAATAGAAAAAAGAGTAAATCGGAGCAAATCGAAACAGTAGTTTCAGAATTCGACTGATAGGCTGGAAAATTTATTACTGTGCTGCAGCCAGAATTGCAACCCTGAAAAAGGAAAAGTAGGAGAAAATATTTTTTGTGTTTGTGAGAAGAGAGAGAGAGTCTGGGTTAGAATTGTTAGTCCCTAATGTATAAAAAATATTAGTATTTATAAGGAAAATATTAGGTTAAAAAACAATGGGCTTGGACTCTAAAAAAGATTTAATTAATAATAAAAATAAAATTCTAATAACTATTAATTATATTACTAAATAATAATAATAATAATAGCTAACTAACTATAATATAATTAGAAATAAAAATATAAAACTAATAATAACTGAATTAAAACTATAATAATAATAATAATAATAAAACATCTATCTGATTTAATGCTTAAAATAAAAAAGTAACTTCTAAAAATGATATATATTTTATTGTAATTTTTGAATATATTTTACTAAAAGAAGTATAAAAATTAAGAAAAAGATGTTTTAAACTTCCTGATAATAAAGAAGAAATATTAACTAAAGAAGTTAAAAAAAATAATAAAAATGGAAAAAAGTTAGAAAATAAAATAAAGGTTAGAAGTGAGATTCGAACTCGGGACCTTTCGGTCGTGCGTCTTTTGCCCTCAAATTCTTACCGATTGCGCTACGTCAATTATTTGAAATAAAATGACATAGACAATTATAAGAGGGCAAATTTTGGGGTATGACAATATCCATTGAAATGGATCATTACGCCATACAAAACTTAAACATGCATACGAAGCATAAGCGAGAAAAATCTAAATCAATACTCAATCATGACAATTATACAGCCCCACAGGAAATGTTATCCTTACAAACCCCTAACTGATATCCATCACTACATCACCAACCCTTCTCAAGCCACGGTGCTAATACCTGGTATTCTCAATCCCCAATGAAGTTTGTCTATCAAGTGTCTTACCGTCTGCAAATTCTCAATGCCTTTGGCACGGGAAAATAACTTGTATTTGCTCTTCACTTTGTTGAGTGAGGAAGAAGATAGAGCACGAGAAAATAACTTGTATTTGCTATTTGCTCCCTCTAAGAAATACAATTAAACTTGTCATACTCTTCCACAACACAAAACCTTTTGGATTCACATCCACCTAAAACCAACACAACAAATCAAATGTGGCATCCTGCCTTGAGGGCATAACTCAAAATATATTCATAAACGGGCGTGTTGTTTCCATTCTACCACAACACTGGTGTTCTGGTCTGGGCCGAGCAGGCCCAACCCTTGTTACCAGCCGAGCAGGCCCAATTCCCTTGGGCCCAATTACTGGACAACAGATAAGGGCTGCCCTTCGCGAAGACTCTGGCCGAGCAGGCCCAAACCTTTGGGCCCACTTACTGGATAACCGTCAAGGAGTTATCCACGCACGAAGACCACGCGTCACGCAGAGAGGGATTCGGTCAACCACCTCCGAACCCTACGCTATGATCATCCGGAACGTGAGTCTCCTGCTGACTCAGCCCTAGCATGGGACGTTCTGGCAGTTCCCTAGCACGTGGGCCTCCAGTTGGATTTGGCCCAATTAGGGAACCTTGGCCCAGCGCTGGGGGCTATAAATACCCTCTTTCACTAGAGGGTCAGGTATTCTATTATTAACTCTAAACCTCATTCTCTGATAGCTACTGACTTAAGCATCGGAGAACCTTGCAGGTACCCCACCCCCATCTTGCTCTTCAAGCCAGATATTGCGCCTTGACGATTCTCCTGATCGGTTACGATCAGTGGCGCCGTCTGTGGGAACCTTGCTCCCCCTTCTTTAACAAAGATCAAAGCATAACCTTTCACCATCGTCATGGCCAACAACAACATACCTAGTCCTGATCCCTTCGTCTTGGAACAACTGATTGAAGATTCCAGCCGCGAACTGACGAATCGCCGTCGGCAGGAACGTGCTTTTGCCGGACAGAGGCAACAGATTCAGCACATTCAACATGTGCACGGCCTTCAACAAGTCTAGAACGTCGAACAAACCCATCCTGAAGGACAAGTTCAGAACGGGGAAGACGGGCAGACCCGGCCCCAGACTGAACCAGAGCAGCTCCAAGTGGTGAATGAAACTGATACCCGAGACGGGCAACCCGCTTCCTCGTTCACCCACACCTCTGGCAGGCGAAGAAGCCGTAGCCCGGACGAGGAGGAACAGATCAACATTCCCGAGGGCGCTGATCCGACCGCCATCCTCCTACTCAAAGAGCTGCAGAAGACCAACCGCCTCATCCGCCAACAGGGCGACCGCATCCACGACCTGGAAAGGAAGCGACGATATCGCTCCCCCCAACGGAGACGCCATCGGTCACGTTCCTATTCCTCTTCGCGGTCTCCTCCGAGGAGAAGTCGCAAGCGCAGTCCATCTAGGTCTCGCTCCCCCTCGAGAAGAAACCGGCACCAGCGGTCTTATTCCCGCTCTCCACCTCGAAAGACTCGGAAGAATCAGAAACTTGAAACCACTGAAGCCAAGAGTCTCTCACCCGAGCAGGAGCACCGAGGCCCCTCCAAAGCCGTGCAGAAAGTCCGCGAGCATTCTCCAAAAGACAACCGCAAAATCTCGGGCAAAGCACGCACTAAGAGGATTTCCGCAGTCATTCAAACTCCCCTGAACCTAGCGACGAAGAGGATTTCCGCAGTCCCTTGTCCGAGCAAATCCGGCGTGTTCGTCTTCCCCGGGGGATGGAAAAACCACCAGCTTTGGACCACTATGACGGGACCACCGACCCCGATGACCACATAAGGAGCATCGAAGCTGTCATGGACTACCATGTGGTACGAGGATCCATCAAATGCCGCATCTTTCCGACCACGCTAAGGAAAGGCGCGATGAATTGGTACAGGAATCTGCCCCCTAACTCCATCCACTCCTGGACTGAACTGAAGGATCTTTTCCTAAGCCACTTCATCGCGTCTCGTCGGCAACCGAAATCAGAAGCAAATCTTGAGGCAGTAATCCAAGGTACCAACGAATCTTTGAGAGACTACCTCGACAGGTTCAACAAAGAAGTTGTCCAAGTGCAGACCGCGGACTACATGAAGAGGTTCCTACTCGAACGAGGGCTCCTCCCCGGAAGCGACTTCAAAAAGGCCATCAAGATTGAAGAGGTCCAATCCATGAATGCCCTCCTTCGCAAGGCTCAAGCCTTCATCAGATATGAGGAAGCAGAGGCTGCTACCACGAGAGCGTCACGGGACAACGACGCCGCTCGCAGTTCAAACCATGAGCCCTCAACTTCGAGGCGCGGGCACGAGAGAAGGAAAGACGACAGGTCTCTCGACATCAAAGAACGCCGGGGACCTTTTGGTCGTTTCAACGAATATACCCCGCTGAACGCCTCACGGGAAAGGATCCTAGCCGAATGCCAAAACACTGACTTCAAAAAGTTGAACATCAGACCCCCGAAGTCAAACCCCGCGAGGCCAGGAACCGACAAGTCCATGTACTGCAAATACCACAGGAGCCATGGACACATGACCGAGGATTGCATTCACCTCAAGGACGCTATTGAAACACTGATCAAGGAAGGTCGCCTTTCAAAATACACACAGAAAGGGGAACCTTCCCGAAGGGACGACCACAGAAACTCTGACGAAGGGAATTCGCCGGACAACAGGCCCCTACAAGTAGCCCTGTCAGTGACCCGACCTGAAGATTTCATACCATCGGTCGGGGCGCCTGCCGCACTCAGCAAATGGGAAGGATTCCCATTCGCCATGGTCGTCTCCAACGGCGGAGATCCGGGCTCCCTCACCATCAGTTCAGTGAAGAGAAAGTTCGATGAGCTGCTCAGCGCCAACGCAGACCTCGGCCCTACACTGAGAAATTTCCGAGGGAAATCTGAACCAATCACCTTCTACCTGGAAGAACTACCCGGCGGAGCTCCAAACGCCACAATTCCTCTGCTCGTCCGAGCAAGAATGGCGAACTTCGATGTTCGACGGGTCCTAGTCGATGAAGGCAGCTCGGTCGACATCATGTACTCCCATCTCTTCCGGACACTCCAGCTGGACGACTCACACCTCACTCCCTACGTGGGTTCAGACCTTCAAGGCTTCAACGGAGCTACCACTAAACCATGGGGTTACGTCGAGCTGATTGTCACCTTCGGAGAAGGGGAGGCTTCTAGGCAAGTCAAAACTAGGTTCTTGGTGATCGACTGCAAAACCCTGTACAACTGCATCATCGGACGCCCCACTCTGGCCGAACTGACCGCCGTACCCTCCACTGTCCACTTGAAGATGAAGTTCTACACGAGGACCGGACGAGTGGCCACCATCAACGCCGATATTGAAGCAGCCAGAAGAATCTTCGACGCCTCTGTCAAAGGATTAGAACTGATCGCTCCGCCGACCAGCTCCAACAAAAAGCCAAGGGCCGAAGACAAGCATCCTCGAGGAGACCAGCATCAGACAACCAACGTCAGCTCAGTCGACCTGGACGCCCGGTTTGCAGAGGAAGAACTAAAGACTGGGGAAGAGACGAGGTCGAAGTCACCTCACCCCTTCCGACCAGTTCCGGACGGAGATTTCGAGCTGGTCCCCTTGGGCGAAAACCCTGACAAAGCAGTGAAAATCGGTAAAGGGATCCCAGACCTTCCGAGGAAGCAGCTCATAGCTTGCCTTCGAGCCAATGCTGATCTGTTCGCCTGGAGCGCCGCGGAAATGCCCGGACTCGACCCTGAGGTCGCCTGCCACCACCTCTCCATCAATCCAGCCGCAAAGGCCGTTGTTCAACGTAGGCGTCGGCAGTCTCCCGAGAAAGCGGAGGCTGCCGAGAAAGCTGTAAAAGACCTCCTAGAGGCAAATTTTATTTCCGAGGCCAAGTATTCAACTTGGCTCTCAAACGTTGTACTTGTTAAGAAATCTAATGGAAAATGGAGAATGTGTGTTGATTATACTGATGTTAACCGGGCATGTCCAAAAGACGCCTATCCGTTACCAAACATTGATAGACTGGTCGACAACTCGGTCGGCTATAAACTATTGTCTTTTATGGATGCTTATTCAGGTTACAACCAGATCCCCATGGCGAGGAGCGACAAACAGTACACAGCGTTTATGACCGAGTCGGGCAACTATTACTACAACGTAATGCCCTTCGGCCTCAAAAACGCGGGATCCACATATCAACGGATGATGAACAAAGTGTTTCGTGGGGAGATCGGCGACACCCTCGAGGTATACATGGACGATATGATCGTCAAATCTCGAGAAGACACCGATCACACCTCCCATCTCGAGCGCGTGTTCGAGCAGGCCAGATCCTGCAAGATGCGCTTCAACCCGGAGAAATGCACCTTCGGCGTCCGGGCAGGAAAATTCCTCGGTTTCTATCTGACCGAACGAGGAATAGAAGCCAACCCAGATAAATGCCGAGCATTCTCCGAACTCCCTACTCCCAACAATAAAAAATCCATCCAAATCTTAAACGGGATGCTCACTGCACTTTCACGTTTCGTCGCGAAATCCGCCCAGCACGCCCTCCCTTTCTTCAAACTGCTACGTAAAGAAGCAGCCTTCGAATGGTCCGAAGAATGCGAGCAAGCACTTGCACACCTTAAGCAAGTACTTTCCGAACCGCCCGTCCTTTCTCGACCAGACGACAACGAGCCTCTGTACCTTTACCTAGCCGTTTCAA
This sequence comes from Vicia villosa, assembly GCF_029867415.1. Classification (NCBI taxonomy): domain Eukaryota; kingdom Viridiplantae; phylum Streptophyta; class Magnoliopsida; order Fabales; family Fabaceae; genus Vicia; species Vicia villosa. The sequence continues at coordinate 89,480,333 of NC_081185.1, read as the reverse complement.
ACGAGGCCGTCAGCGCGGCGCTGATCCGAGAAACCGTAGACGGACAAAAACCCGTGTACTTCACCAGCAAAGCTCTACAGGGACCCGAGGTGCGATACCAATAGATCGAGAAAGTCGCCATGGCCCTAGTAATAGCGCCCAGAAGGCTACGATACTACTTCCTCGCCCACACAATCTTTGTTCGGACGGACCAACCCATCAAGCAACTCCTCAGCCGACCAGACATGGCCGGCAGAATGCTAAGGTGGTCCCTCGAGCTTTCAGAATTCGACGTACAGTATGAGAGCAGGAAGGCACTGAAAGCACAGGCACTGGCGGACTTCGTGGCCGAGATGACCTCTATCGCCGACTCGCCCGACATGGTTAAAGACAAGTGGACCATCTACGTAGATGGCGCGTCAAGCAGCTCGGGCAGCGGGGCATGCATTATCTTGGAAAACGAAGGTCTTATCATAGAAGTATCTTTAGTCCTCTCCTTCAATACGTCGAACAACCAGGCCGAGTATGAAGCCCTCCTCGCGGGACTGAGACTCGCCGAGGACATAGGGGCACGAGAGATCAAGATCTACACTGATTCCCAACTCGTCGCATCTCATATCAGCGGCGAATACCAGGCCAAAAACGACGTACTTGCCGAATATCTCGCGCTCGTCAGAGATAAGATGAAAAAATTCGCCAAAGCAGAAGTCGAGCATATCCCCCGAGAACACAACTCGCGCGCCGACATACTGTCCAAACTTGCGAGCACGAGAAAGAAAGGGGGAAACAAATCAGTTATCCAAGAAATTCTGCCCAGACCAAGTGTAGGCGAAAACGCGCGAGCTCTACAGATATTCGCCATCGGGGACGACCAATGCTGGATGACCCCAGTGTACAACTTCCTCACAAAAGACGAGCTCCCCGCCGACGCGAAAGAAGTCTCAAAGATTAAGAGACGAGCGTGCTCATACACTATCCTCGAAAACAAGTTGTACCGACGAGGTTTCTCCATCCCCCTCCTTAAATGCATCGATGCCTCGCACGCACTAGAGGTACTCCAGGAGCTCCATGATGGAATCAACGGCCAGCACCTCGGTGGGCGGTCACTAGCTAGGAAAGCCCTCAGAGCCGGCTATTACTGGCCGACCATGCAGCAGGACGCCAAAGAGTACGTCAAGAAATGCGACAAATGCCAGCGTCACGCCGACATGCACTTGGCACCACCAAACGAGCTCAAATCTCTCTCCTCACCTTGGCCTTTCTCTACGTGGGGAATGGACCTCCTCGGACCTTTCCCGGTCGGATCCTACCAAAACAAATACCTGGTGGTCGCTGTAGATTACTTCACAAAATGGATAGAAGCTGAAGCGCTCGCTAAAATCACATCCCAAAACGTACTCCGATTTTACAAGAGGAACATACTCGCTCGATTCGGAGTACCACAGGCGATAATAACCGACAACGGCACCCAGTTCACGGACAGAAAATTCCAGGAATTCGTGGCCAAACTCAGGACAAAGCAACACTTCACTTCGGTCGAGCACCCCCAAACCAACGGACAGGCTGAAGCCACCAACCGGGTCATTCTTCGGGGGTTGAAGAGAAGACTGGGCGAAGCGAAAAAAGCCTGGGTCGAAGAGTTGCACAGCGTCCTCTGGGCATACAGGACGACCCCACATTCAACCACGGGCGAAACACCATTCAGGCTAACCTATGGCACCGAAGCCGTGATCCCCGTGGAGATCCGAGAACCGTCTCGTCGGACTGAGTCACCTCTCGAGGAAGAACTCAACGACGAAGCTATGAGAGAAGAGCTCGACATGGTCGAGGAGATCCGAACAGGATCCTCCCTGCGAGAAGCGAAATTGAAACAACAAATAGCGTTAAGACATGACACCAAAGTTATCAAGCGCTCCTTCGAAGTCGGAGACTTAGTGCTCCGTAGGAACATGAAAGATTCACGCGAAGGCAAACTAGCCCCAAACTGGGAAGGTCCATACCGAGTGTATGATAAAACCGAAAACGGTGCATATTACTTCGAGAACCTTCTCGGCGAAAAACTAGCTCGACCTTGGAATGTTGAAAAACTCAGACGCTATTACAGTTAGAAACAACCTAACGCTACCCGGCCGCTCGTGACGAACACGAGGAAAGCTGGGCGAGGACTCGCGCCATGGTACAAGCGCGTATGCTCCACGACAACTTCAGTCGGATAACCCTACCAGGAGGCAAAGCCGACTACGCGGCGGGCCTTACACGCAGACCCTCCGCGGAAGTACCTGCACGGCAGAACCCCAGCTCGCGATGGGATCGTTCACGCCGCGAGCACCTGGCCCCGACCGCGGCCTCGAGCTCGCTTATAGCGCACACCTGCTCTGCGCACCCGGACCGTTCCCCACACGCCCGGGCCATAAACCTCGGTCGAGCACAAACATAATTCGAGCATAAACATAAAGCATATTAACGGCAAAGTCAGATAAGCACAAATACATTGGAGCATAAAACGGAATATTAAAAACCGACCAAATTGACCGGAGATATCCAAATATTACAAAAATTATCCGGGCATCGCCCAACTAGCTACCTTGGCGCGCATGCCACAAAATATTGGCACACAGGCCATAAAACATCGGCACGCAGGCCACAATAATAAAAGACTGGTCAAACATCGCCATCTTCGTCCTCGGCACCGTTGTCCTCGCCCTGGGGCTCCTGCTCGTCTTCCCAGTCCTCGAACTCCGGATTTGATTCAATCCGCCCGTCCACGACCTTGTGATATGGACCAATGCCCTTCGTCACCAGGCGCGGGTTGAGGACTTTCAGCTGATCCACTGCAGCTTTAAAACCGACCCCCAAGGTAGCAACACAGTCGATCTCCAGCTCCCGAACCTTGCCCAAAAGCTGAGAACGCGTCACCAAGGCCTTCTCATCGTCATCCTCCTCGGCCGAAGGGAGATGAGCCCTCTCCAACTCAGCAACTCTCTCACGGAGCCTTTTCCCCTCGGCCTCCAAGTCCGCAACCTTATTACGCTCTTTAACGAGATCCTCCACTATGCCGCTCTGGACCTCATACTTGTCCTTGTACTGTTCGAAATCGTGCTCTAGCTCGTCGTATTTGATCTGGAGAGCATCGTAGTCCTTCTGAGGACAGACTTTCTGAGCATTAAGAGCCAAGGCCAAGGCAGCCACCCTCATCATCCCTTCGAGGTCCTCGGACAAATCCTTGTCTCGAGCCACCTGGTCCCGCCTGACGATGTGCCTCACCTCCTCGCGCTCGAGGAGCACAATCTTCCTTGAAAAGATTCCCCTATGCAGAGTACAAGAGGGCAGCACTATGTCCTCCTCGGAGGGGTTGTCAATGATAAGAGGACGAAGCTCCGCGGTCCCGTCATTCTTTTGCTTCTTTCCGGCTGGAGAACCACGCGAGGACGTCCCAACCGACGAAGGAGAGCCACTGTCGGGGGCATTCGCGGCAGCCGCCTTGACCTCCTCAACCCGCGATCGTTTCACGGACACTTTGATGGCCCCCTTGTTCTTGGCCCGCATCTTCGTAACTTTGTCATGCAAGTCGGCCATTTTTCCTGCAAAATAAGGAGTTAGAACCAAAAAGATATTGTTTAAACAAATAATAGCTAGCTCACCTAACAAAATCATAGCATCCCCGTAACTACCGCACTCGAGGACAGCTTTGGTGTTGATGTGCCGAGGCTCCAGCATGGGACTTCCATCTTCCTCGAATAGGGGATCCCCGTTGGGATACGTACATATGGCCGGCCTAAACCCGTCCACGTAGGAAGCGAGCCGTTGATACCCCCCAGTATCACGCTCATTGAGGTCCTCGTCACGGAAGATGAAATAATCAGTCCCCCGCTCGAAGTGGTCGGACTGCCACTCCAACGGGAACCGGGCAGACGGACCCACCTTCCTCACCCCATCCTCGATATACTCGCGCTCCTCGAACAAGTGGTTCTCGGCGTCGGGGGTAAGTGGCTTAACCAGAAAGTATCGACTCTTGAAATGCTTGATAGAGTCCTGGTAAATGGCGAACAGCTTCTTCGGCTGCTTAAACGACACCCAACTCCACTTGCCGTCCCGATCACGCAACCTCTGCAAGTGAAACACTCTGAAGAAAAGAGGCAGGGTCGCTTCCACCTCCAAGTACCCACATACGATTTCAAAAGCTCTTAAGAACGCTAAAGCGTTGGGGTGAAACTGAGACGGGCACAAGCGCAGCCAACTGAAGACACTCCGTTGCAAGAGAGTGAAGGGGAGACGGAGTCCAGCCTCCTTAAAGACGAACTCATACATTGCGAAACGAGGACCAGAGAATTTCGAGCAGATCCTCTGGTGAGGTTTAGGCACAAAGGCGCCCCAAGAAGGCTCCTCATCCTGGTCAAGATCCTCGATCACATTAAAAGCTTCCTTAGGACGCGTTGTGAAGCGCGATGCGATCATCCTCGGGGCAACAGCCACCCATTCTTCAAGTGCCCGAGGGGAGGTCTCGACAACGGGAATGTCCTCTTGCGAGCCAACGGCTTCGTCCCCATCTGAAATATCGAAGACAACATCATCCTTGTTCTCGTCGGCCATTTACCTGAAAAGCAGAGGAAACCGTGAATTCGACTGGTCAAATCCACCCTTCCACCGCAGGTCAAGTGAAAGGGCGAGGAAAAGGGCCGACGAGCTAAAGTGCCCTCAGAGCATAGTCGTCACACGCAGCGGAGGTCGGCAAATCCATGTCATCACCGAGACATGCAACCTCCACTGCTCGTGGCATTCATCCTACTCCCTAGTAATCCTAAAGGCTGGACGTCTCATTCAAACGTTCTAGCTCCGTTCACTCAAAACTCGCTCGGCAAACGCATGGGAGAAACGCTTATCTTCTAGGATTACTCGGTTAATTCATAAACGTTGCTCGTCATACTCATGAATCGTCCCCACCTCACTCAAAACTAACACATAAAACTTAAATAAAAACATGAAGGAGACGAGGAACTTACTTGGAGAAAGCGAAGAAGATATGAACGAGACGAGGAGGAGAGCAGTGAGCGGATCTTGAAGGCTTGGAAAATGTTAAGTGCCAAATGAGTGACCTCCTCACTCCTTATATAGGGAAAGAAGGCCAAAGGGTGTCATGATGGCCTAGGCAGCCTAGGAGACGCCATCATTGCCTACACCCCAAAGACGGCTCCCTCCACGAAAAGCTGCCACGCGTCCCAAAGATCTTGAGAACTCCAAAAGACGCCGTCTACTTTCACCCCTAGAAACGGCGCAGTAATGATTACAGCCTGTACAGCTGACACCTGTCAATCACGCTGACAAGCGACAACCAATAAGGTTAAAAACCGAGGACAACAGCCGACAAAGCCCTTGAGGAACCCAGGACTTGGAATCGTTGCCCGTGCTCGGCTAAACCTCCTCGTTAAAGTCATCACCCTTATAAGGCTAATGACTTGGGGGGCTCCTGTTCTGGTCTGGGCCGAGCAGGCCCAACCCTTGTTACCAGCCGAGCAGGCCCAATTCCCTTGGGCCCAATTACTGGACAACAGATAAGGGCTGCCCTTCGCGAAGACTCTGGCCGAGCAGGCCCAAACCTTTGGGCCCACTTACTGGATAACCGTCAAGGAGTTATCCACGCACGAAGACCACGCGTCACGCAGCGAGGGATTCGGTCAACCACCTCCGAACCCTACGCTATGATCATCCGGAACGTGAGTCTCCTGCTGACTCAGCCCTAGCATGGGACGTTCTGGCAGTTCCCTAGCACGTGGGTCTCCAGTTGGATTTGGCCCAATTAGGGAACCTTGGCCCAGCGCTGGGGGCTATAAATACCCTCTTTCACTAGAGGGTCAGGTATTCTATTCTTAACTCTAAACCTCATTCTCTGATAGCTACTGACTTAAGCATCGGAAAACCTTGCAGGTACCCCCCCATCTTGCTCTTCAAGCCAGATATTGCGCCTTGACGATTCTCCTGATCAGGTACGATCAACTGGTAATGCATAAGCCGTAACACCTAATGCTAGAATGTGAATGTTTACATTGTCCATAAAAAAATACAAACAAACAAACATTTTTCAGAGTTTAACTTTATCATTTCTTCTATTAATTTGTTGTTACTGGATTTTCCCCACTTTGAAATAAAGTTTATAAAACGTCAAGCAAACTTGGTTGCTCATACTTTAGCTAAGGCGACCAATTTTTAGACTCGGCGCATGTTGTTTTATGAGATTCCTCCTTATATTTTCTCTTATTTAATTAATGAAAAAAGTTAACTTTGTTTTTGTAAAAAAAATAAATAAATTAGTGTTTATAGTTGAAAAAAAAGACTATTCAACTTAGTCCTATCATTAAGTCGGTGGGCCAACTACATAATCCTCCCAAAATACCAATCAAAATTCTATACATATGTTTAAAGTAAGCATTACAAAATTCAAACTTTTCGGAAACATACACGCATAAGCTTAGAACGTCATCTTTTCTTGTATCTTAGCTCTTAAGTTTTGTCGATAACATATACAAATCCTTTTACATATTTGTTGTTACTAAATCCTTTTACATTTCCTAAGACCTTGTTTTGTGAAATTTAAATAATTAAGATATTAAATACAAACTTTTATTGTATTATTTATAAATTAATTGGAATTATCATATTTCTTTTTTGAAAATTCGATATTCAATCATAAAAAGATTAATTTAAATAGATTAATTTAAATGACTAATTTCACTATCACTTTCATAGCCCTAAAAATTGATTTTTTTTTCCACTATAATTTTAAAGAAAGGAGTTCTAATAATTGAGAATTCGTGTCTAAAGTACTAGTCAATTATTAATACTTTAATTTGAAGCTAAAAATTTGATAGAAACGCACTGTTAATTAATTCTCAAACTTAAAAAAAAAAAAAATTCCTATGAGTTGGAATCATCATTGTCATGAAGAAATTAGTTGGTAGCATTTTCTCTATTATTGACTTACAAATTCATATGGCATACAAGATTCTTCCCATATTAAATAGCGCATGACAAAGTCATATGGCATACAAGATTCTTTCCATACTTTTCGTGGAGATAAAGACGTTGACTATAAAGAAATATTATCACCAAAACATTGCCTATAAATTAAGAAGGATAAAACTGTATAGGAAACAAAAACTTAAAATTAAAAGCCAACAACATATATAGATATGGGAAATCTTTGCTCTGGACCAGAAAAGACGAAAAAGTTTAAAGGTGGTGCTAGAGATGGTAACATGGTTTTTATGACTCCGGTTTACACAACTTCAGCTGGAAATCATCATGGTGGTCATCATGATGGAGGCGGACATGGTGGACATGGAGGCGGTGGCGGAGGGTGTGGAGGCGGTGGCGGAGGGTGTGGAGGTGGCGGGGGTGGCTGCTGAGATTAATGTTGGAGTAAGTTAATGACATGCAACCTTAATGGTGTAGTAATGTTTTGTAAATAGTTTGTAATCTTCCTAGTTTTATCCTTTTCCTTAGGTGGCATAAATTGTGTTGTACTTGTACTTGTATTCAAGTCGATGTAATATTATAGTTTTCTTAGTCTCTGTTTGGGAGTTTGGAGGGGAAGGAAGGGGAGGACTTTGGAAAATAGGAAGAATTACGTGAAAAATATAAAAAGATTTTAGGTAGGAGGGTTTGAGTTTATTTATAACACCAAAAACCCATAAAATGGGAAACTCAAAAATTGTATTGAATGAGGGTTTTGAGGGGTTTTAAAGGGCTTACATAAATTTTTCAAATATTTTTTAGGTTGTTATAGTATTCTGAAAAATTAAAAATTTAGTAATCATAATGACTCTTTTATCATTTTAAACAAAATCATTTTTTTAAAAAATGTCAAATATTTTTCTATATTTTTTAAAATTTCAATTTTGAAAGTCTTCCCCTTCCCTTTCCTCCAAACTCTCAAACATAGCCTAAAATTTCATAATAATTCGGTAGTGTAAGAATGTTTTAAAGTAATTTTGAATGAAATTTGTTGTTATCCAGTTTTATTGGATTAAAGTTGAATTTAGATATTAAATATACAATAATTTTTACTGCGTTTATTTAAAGTTTAACAACATTTCTTCAAGAATGCTTTTTGAGTATAAGATGTCAAAAAATACAGAGGAAAAAGAATTACACAGCTTTCATTAAATAAATATGGTAAATTCATTAAAAGATAATTACAAAATAATTTCTTAGTTTTAAAACAATTTTCATAAAAATGCTTTTAAAAAGAACAAACGCTTTTTAAAACAAGCTTTGTAAATCTGTTTTAAAGAAAAATGACAAAAACAAATAATCATGTCAACACCATTTTATATATATATATATATATATATATATATATATATATATATATATATATATATATATATATATATATATATATATATATATATATATATATATATATATATATATATATATATATATAAACACATTTAACAACCATTCTTCTTTGGACCATGTGGAATACTGGCTTGCACTATCAATTTTGGGTTGTAATGGGTCCTAAACTAACCTCTCCCATGTGAATACTTTTAGTTTTCCATCAAGGGAAAATATCTACTATCAATCACAATTTTATAAATAATTAAATAATAGAAATATAATTTTCTCTCATCTTCAATATCACAACTACCCTATGAATTCAATTAAAATAAAAATTAAATTTTAAATAAATTTCAAATTTTCTCTTTCCTTATTAGTTGTTTATAAGAATATGGATTTATGTTTGTTTCGATGCAAGTATTTATTTTTAACAAGTTTTAGTTTTCCAAATTAAGGGCATGATATTTTTCAAACCCCCACCATGTGAAAACATTTCGATTTGTTCAGTTTGACATCTTTGACTTTCAAGGTTGTCATCTTTGATTTTGAGGGCCCGTTTGGTGCGCAACATATGATAGGTACATGATAGGATATCAAGCAGGATAAGGATAGGATATGATACAGACATGATAAGACTTATCCTATTATGTGTTTGGTTGACATAGTGTATATATATATATATATATATATATATATATATATATATATATATATATATATATATATATATATATATATATATATATATATATATATATATATATATATATATATATATATCCTTGTAAAACAATTATATTTTTAAAAAATTATTTTGTAAAATATTTTAAAATTTATAAATTGGTAAAAAAAATTATAATTAAAAAAATTCATTGACACTATTGAGTAAATAGTTTCAATTTTTCTTGAAAAAGATCATGAATTCTCGTGATATATATATATATATATATATATATATATATATATATATATATATATATATATATATATATATATATATATATATATATATATATATATATATATATATATATATATATATATATATATATATATATATATATATATATATATATATATATAGGGGACGACTCAAGTGAAAACACTTGGTTATTATGAGAAATGAGAACAATGAATCACGACCATTAAATTTTGATTTTGTTGATTTTAATGGATTTGATTGGTTTCTCTTTCTATATTGATTTAAAATAAATATTAAGGATCATAGAAATAGAAACCAATCCAGTTCATTAAAATCAACAAAATCAAAATTTAATGGTCATGATTCATTGTTCTCATTTCTCATAATAACCAAGTGTTCTCACTTGAGTCATCCCCATATATATATATGACAAAATTACCCTTGCAAGAACATATATTTAATTTGATAAAAAATAAAATTTATATTTATATTTTTAAAATTTTAACAATTATTTTATTTTTAAATATTCTAGTTTTTTTATTTTATTAAATTAATTATTAATATTTTTAATTTAATATCAAATTAATTTTTATTTATATTTTGTCATATTTAATTTTTTATTTTAAATTATATTTTATAGAGGTAAATTAATAAATCATTTTTTATCCATCCTGTCGGATTCTAACCCAGCTCATATTCAGGATAACAATTTGAACTAGTGAGGTAGGATATGATAAGTTTTAAAATTAACTTATCCTATCCTGTTGTGTCAGCAAACACTGGATTCACTACAAAAAATACGCCTAATTACGGCGGTTATTTTAAGGGGGTTTCCAATAACTCCCAAAATTTAGAACAAAAGTTGACAAACTATGTTTTTTGGCGAAATATATGGGCGGTTTTAAACCCCCGTAACTTGATGCAATTTTCTCACATTTCTCCGGGTATTTTATAGGTTTATTGAGTGTGTTTTGTTTATATTTTTATAAATAAAAGTAAAAATTATTTTTAATTGATTAAGAACAAAAACAACGTTTCACTTTCTCTCTTCTTTTTCTCTCATCTCCACCTCCAAAACCATTAAATTACTGGAAAATCAATAAAATATATTTAATATTAGCATGTTAGTACTAGTGTATCGGTCTGTCAGAACAAACAAACCCTTTCTTCTCACTTGCAATCGCATCTTGCCGCTTTGCTTTTCCTTCGGTTGCGTCAACTTCTCACCGGCTGATATTCGCTTGTTACCGGCTGTAGTCCGTGTTAAGGTTAGTCTTTCCATCTTTATCTCTTTGCTGATAGAAATTTAGGGTTTATCTCAGATCTTGAACCCTTGATTTCAAAACTCTCATAATGCTTAAATCAGACCCTGTCTCCCCTCTCTCAATCGCAAATAATATGAAATTGTAATAAGATTCAATTTTATTGAGAAAAAGATTCGAGATTTGACTTAGAGTTTGAGACAGGTTATATGTGAGATTCCCCTCTCTCAATCGTAATAATATAAAATGGTAATAAGATTCAATTTCACTGAGAAAAATATTCGAGATTTGAATTAGGGTTCAAGATAAGTGAAATATGATATCCCTCTACATTAAGGGTAGTTTGAAAAATGTGTTTCATTCATTTCTACATGTATAGGAATTTTAGAATCATGAAAAATATTATCAGATTGATGTATTTTGTCTAATCTAATTAATTCTAAGAGAATATTGAGTAAGTGTATTACTCTAACATAGAAAGGCTTCAATTGATATTATTTACACATGTTAGATTTTTTAATGGGAGGATTCTGTCAAATAAGTTAGCTTAGGTGATAAAGTATTTAGTTGCGAATTATATGATTTAATATGAAATATAATTACTTATTTCAAGATTGATGATATCTACATGTTTGAAATTTTCATGGAGCTGCATTTTGACATCATTATATAAAGTTTCTTTGTTTCTCATAAACTACTATCTTATCTACATTTACATAATACCTAGTGGTTACCAAATTAATAGAATGTATATGAAGAAGTCATTTTTCCAGCTGAGTCAATTGTTGTTGAACTTAGAATATCAGGGAGCCAATGAAAGTTAAAGGCTTATTGTGTCCTTGCACAAGTTTTCATAAAAGTACTAAAGCGCTTTAGAAGCATTCCACACAGCTATGCATTCTATCTAAAGATTGTGAACAACCTGATTATGTCGAATTGGTGAAAGCTCTTAATGATGAGAATAAAGTTACCTTGTTGATTGTCCCAAATACAAAGACCTTTTTACAGTGAGCTGTATTTTGCAAAATTAATACAGAAGGAAAATCTAGGAAGATAACTTTATGATTGATCCTTCATGGTTGTGAAGAATTTTGGTCAGGAACACAGAATATAATTTTGTTTGCATTATGTAAATTCTAACTGAGTTGCAGTTTGCCTAGATTTGCGGTTTTTGTGTTTGGATAATATTTCAATTCTACTTTATAATGAAATGATAGTTGTGACTTTTTTATATGGTTGATTTTCTATATGTTGCAGTTGTCTTCTTTGAGAATTGGAGTGAGAAATTCTACACTAAGAGGAGTCTAAGTCTATAACACACTGATACAATTTATACAACATGCCATTTACATTAATTGCTGCATATGTAGCTCATAGTAATTAATATGGTATTTGTCTAGCATGAATCCTTTTCCCTACATTAAAGATTTTCTCATGGCATGAAGTAACTACATATGTATGGTATACTTTGAACCATGTAACTACATATGTATGGTATAATTTGAACCATGTTTTATATTATGCGGTTACTATATTTGGTTGTTTTTGGTTTGCATAGTTTATATAATTAAGTTAAATTTGTTGTCATTTCGTACTTGTAGGATTACTAGAGACTAGAGATATATAATTATTGTTGCTGTTGGTGGTGGATGAAGCTTTTCGACAAGTCATTTGAACATTAAAGAGGTAACTTCATTAAGAATTCATTCCCTGTATGTTGCTCTGTTCTTTGGATTGTTTGACCACATTAATGAATTAGTTTTTTTCCTCCATTTTGTGACTCATGGATAGTGGTGAAGATTAAGGTTTTGGTAACTTTTTACTCAGGAATATAAAGCATCTCAAAATAAATCCAAGTGCTACAAGACTCACATTGTACTTGGTTGGTGAGGATTTGTATGTTTTTTTTGCAAATCAATACTCCTGATTTTCATTGAAGTAATATTTGAAAAATTGGAGTCTGTTCTTAGAGAGGATAGGGAGATCTCTTAGCTACTTGTCGCGGTCTCTTCAATAGTTGATTAGCTAGTTAGATGTTGAATTAGAAGTTAGACAATTTTTATCTTTATTATTTTAGTGTAATTGGCTAGTTTTGTCAAAGTTATGAAGTATTTTGTATAAGAAAAATTTTGTATTTTATCTTTTTTTACTTATTTTGTTATTAATATAATTATTCTATCTTTTTAAAAGTTTTACTGCCATGATTTTTTTTTTTTTTGCATTTTTTAAACATTTTGCGGGGGTTTAGAACCTCCATAAAGCAACCTCCTCGGTTTATTTTTCATGATACCAGCAGTCACTAAAAATTCCTGCAGATAAATTGTGGGAATCGTATAAATGGCGGTTTTTCAAACTCCCGCAAAACATTTTGCGGAGGTCAAAATCCCCCGCAAATTGGTAAAATAACCCCCGCTATTCGGGCACGTTTTTTGTAGTGATTGAGATAGGATATGATATAGATATTCTATCCTATCTTTATCCTGCGCACCAAACGGGCCCTGAAGGTTTGGAATCAGACTTACAACTTTTATTTCTTTGAAAACATGAGTTCCTTTAAATACTTCTTCAATACTATATTTATGTTACACGATTTGAGGTATCTTTGTCTTCAATGTGATTTGTTCAAAATCATTTGGCATTTTCGAAGTCTTCAACAAGATTTGGCTAAGGCATCCTTGTTGGCATATGACAATAAGGCATTTTAAACACGACTTCGTTGAGACATGTCAATTTTGATGGTTGGTCTCCTAAAATCCTAAATTCTTTTAAACCATCATACTTCCTCGTAGAAACCCTAATTTACTACTATTTATTTTATGATTTCCCGCGTTGAATCCATAATTTAGATATGTTCATTTTAGAAAAACATAGGTTGCCCGTGCATGTACCATTTGAAGAAGTTCAAGATGAACATAGAGTGCTTATAGCTCAAGGATATGATTATGTTGCAAGGAATTAGGTTGGCTAGTGTAATTCTTTTCTATTCATTATTTTATAGATTACAATGTATTGGTTAGAGTAAATGCTTACAATGTTATTATTATAATTCATTGTTTTTATTGCTTATCGCATGAATGATATAGAGTAGTATATATACCATGAAATTTTTACATAAGCAAAGAGAAATAAATTAAAATGAGTACAAGGGTACTGAACTCGCCTAAACCGTCTAAACGGCAGAGCAAAATCTCTTAAAAAAAACAACTAAAAACAAAAACAATTTAGATAAATAGTACAACTTAGTGGCCCAATCCTTCAAACTAAGTGCAACAGTTCCCTTGGATCTAGCAGGAAATCAATCCCAAGTCTAAAACTTCACAAACATGACAATGTCCACAACTCCCTTATGACTTCCTCGAAAAAGAATCTCATTTCTACTGAGCCAAATTAACCAACAAATAGACAATCAAATCAACACGGGCAATTTTGACTTTACCTTGGCTTGCAATGAAGCCCAAAAGTTTCTAATGTCAATCATCGCCGAATCCTCCTCCACAATCCTTTACCGATCAAGTCAGGCATAAATATCCTCCCAAACACTCTCGACTATAGAATATTTTAAGTACATGTGAAGAATGGATTTTTCTGTTCCGAAACATATTGAGCACAAAGTTTTGCCTTTTTTAAATTAATATTTTCTTATTATTTTATAAATAAAAATTTTATAAAAAGAGAGTAAAATAGTATGTACTATAAGAGGAAAAACAAAAAACACACTTGTTAAGAAGAATATAAACATGATCATTTAATTTGTGGGTTTAATGAAACAAAATGCTTAAAAAGATGTAAAAACAAATGTGATTGGTTGTTGGTTATAGAAAAGATGAGAGAGAATGTAAATCAAATGCAATTTACATTTAATTTTATCTTGAAAATATAAAAGATAATTTTTTTCTCTTATATTTTGGGACAAGAAAAATGTATTTTTTCTCTTATATTTTAGGACAAAAAAATGCATATTTTTTCTCTTATATTTTGAGACGGAGGAAGTATATGAATTTTGAGTTATCATACGAAAGCGCGTTCCGTTATACTTGCAATTTTGAAGAATGTTTGATGTCTCCAATATTCTTGGGATAAATAAATAAGTTAAATCCAAATTTGAGTGTGCGTTTGTTGGCATGTATATGAATTAAATTTTTTTCTTTTCATTTTAATACTCTTAGCACTCATAGTGTTATTGGATCCCATGGACCACCTTACACATATCATCCTAGTTATAAAATTGAAATTCTTAGAACCCTCTATCCAATGAAATCATATTGCGCCAGCATTTTCCCTGGTAATAAGAGCTTTGCACGCATATCTCTAACTGTTAAAGGTGTGTCACCTAAATTCATTATCAATCTATCATGCAAATTTCTCTATATTCATATTCGGCATGTGTTAATTTTATGCACAACGCGTCTCTTTTAATTATCGAGAGTTGATTCATTTGTATCTCATTAAATTTCTGTTAGATATGCACAAATAATTGTCTGTGCAAAAAAATTGTGTAATGTTCACGAGTGACCTATTGAAAGATGTTAAATCTATGCATTGCAATGGGTCAATAATCAGAAAAAACCCTTAGAGCGGAGCTTCAAATCTTCTATATTTGAATATTGCGAAGAAGTAATAATAACTATTTTTTCATTCATATCCAATTTGCAGCAAAGTGTGACACTTCACGTGAACTCTCAATTTAAATAATGAGTTTTATTTGAACCAGTTAACTAAATTGGAAACTGGGCCAAAACTTGAAAAGTACCTCAATATTTGTTTAACATAGATATATATGATAAGTATTAAACTTTTGTTTCAAATATTTATATCAATTTTATTAAGAGAAATGTTAAGCATACACCTGAGTTTACATCAACACCGTATATAAATACGGTTATGTATACTTTTGTTTTTTTTTATAATTCTTTACATGCTTTGAATTTTGTGCCAAACTTAAAATGATTAGAAAATTTTACGGTGTAAATACATTGTAACATAATATGGTGTACACATAGCACCACTCTTTTATTAAATCAATAACTACTACACCAGTACAAGAATTAAAAGACGATAACATGGACTTGTTCGTATCAAAGTTTGACCACATAAGATCAAGTCACGGTGACATGGTCAAGTTTGATAGTATATATACACACACTCCAAAACCATTACGCAACGTGTGCTCATTTAAGTTACTTGTCTTACACAATGAACTAAGTGTAACATGCCAAAACCTCCGCGTGTTGACAAGTTAAACAAAGATTTATATACGATGAAAAGTCAGCAACTATGCAAATACTATAAAAATGTTTAAGGTGATGGATTTATTATTTTGCATATACCATAATATTTGAGAGATGGAAACAATTGTGATCATTATCATAGTAGCTGTCTCTGTTTTTGTCTTAATTGCAATACTGAGTTTGTTGTGCCGATTAATGGGATACCGGCCAGCCTATGGAAGTGGCGGTGGAGGTGGACGTTTTGCCCATCATAACAACCTCCATAACCACCATCATCAAATGCATGATGGAACAATGGGTGGAATTATGGGTGGTGCAGGTGCAGGGGGAGCATTTGACGGCGGCGGTGTTGGAGCTGGAGGTGGTGCTGGGGGAGGAGGAGCTAGTGCGTGTTAATTAAACTCCATAGTTTTATGCATTAGTCTTGAGTATTTAAGCTTCTCATATTCTTTTCGTTTCTTTTTGGGTTGTACTTATATATTGTATGTACATAATTATTACTTTGTTCATATTTCAGTTAGTTATGTATTAATAGATTTAGTTAAGGGATATTGTAAAAATTAGTAATAATTAAGGGGTGTTTTTTTTATTTTTTATAATACTAAGAAAATAATTTTGCATAATCAGTAAAATCTAGCTCAAATTGATATTGTCCAAATTATATTTCTTGTTTATCAAGGTTGGAATCAAAATTTGTTTACGAATAATATACTCATTTTATAAAGGAAAAGAAAAAAATATGAAATATTTGACGGTTCGTTGAAATGATGGATAGGGTTGTTTAAATTTTCCTCTTTTATTTATCTTGATGTGCGGTTATGCAAGTCGGCACTGGTTGTTATCCATAATGTGCTCTTTCGTGAATAATAATAATGCTCATGTTTTGACGACAATAATGCTCAATGGTGATTGGTGCTGGACTTGGTAGGGAGAACCACGGTTCGATCCCCCGCAACTGCGATCAGGAGGGGGATGGAACCACTTGATGCCAGAACTCGCCCCCGAACCGGACTAAACCGGTGGTATAAAGCCAAAAAAAAAAAATCTAAATAGGTCCAAATGTGGAAACCAAAGAGAAATTGAATAAAGGATTAAAAGCCTATGCTCTCTTTGCACATTTGAAATATGTACACCCTAAAATTCTTAAAGGCGGTTTGTAATTCGGATGGAGATATACTCTGAATAAATCAGAGTCACAGGCAAATAAGCGCTATGTGTGAAGGGGTCGGAGTCGGGATATAAAGCTGGATGCGAAGAATGATACACCTTCTTGGAGCCAGGACATGAAGTCGAACGCAAGGAAGGATACACCAATCCAGGACCGATGAACGAAGTCGGGTGGAATGAGAGACATGCCTAGTCGGATGGCCGAAGTACCAAATCGGTAAGATGATTACGGTAGTCCAAAGGCTGCATGAAGGTTACAAAAAATAATGAGGGAAGTGTTACACCCTCATAATTGTGACGACGAATGTTAGGGCGTCTTCTTTAATGTTGTACTAGAAGGATCACTACTTCATGAAATAGGAGGGAGAAGGTTGAGTATAAAAGGAGAACCTCCCAAGGAGGGAGGGGACAACCAATACAACAACATCACACCAAAAATACAAGCAGCACATAGCTTCGATAGCACCAAAATGTGGAGGCCTCACCTGATTAACTTCGGGGAGGTTATCCAAAAGTGTTTTTCAGGAAAAAAAATATAAACTAAAAGAGAAAGATGATATCAACATATTTAAAAAAGATTTCACGAAGATTGTGGAAGAGTCCTAAATGACTTACAAGATGTGGAACATTTATAACGCTAAATACTATTTCAAAACCTAAATTACATTGTAAGGGGCTAACTTATGTTTAATGGAGGAATGTGAAGAAGGTGAATTGGAAGCATTTGTCGCACGTGGTAATGCATGGCTGGGACAATGGTCTAAGAAGATACATGCATGGAAATCAGAGGACGTAGATAATGAAAGGGTGTCATGGGTGAGATGTTGTGTGTTCCCTGTCATGTATGGAACCCAAATTTTTTCGAGTTCATCAGGTCACCGTTGGGTATGTATATGTGTACAAATGATGAAATCAAAAAAGAAAGCAAGATGAATGTTGCTCGCATTCAAGTTAAAACAAAATACACAGTTGTTTTAACTAAAACTTTTAATGTCTAAATCTAAAAATGAAGTCTTCAGGATAATAATTATGGAGGATCCACAAGGTCCATTGAGGATATGCTTACCAACAGAAGCAAAAACTACCTCCACTTCATCAGAATCAAATGATATATTTAGCGACTAGTTTAGAGAAGAAGCTGGTATGGATAATGAGGAAGAAAATAATGATGATTGTATCGAAGTTCATAATGAAAATCAAGAATAAAGGGATAATGAAACGTCAACGAAGGCATCGGTGGTCTATGAGGTTACAGGTAAGGAAAATGAAAATGTAGTTTTTCGAAAATATGAATGAAATCAAAAATAGCAAAAGGGGAGCATGTAGAAAAGAAAAAGTTTAATCAAGAGAGATATGTGGGTGGAAAAGGGGGAGCAGAAAATGTGTTCAGCTAAAAGGGAAGGAGTATAAGGAAGATGATGGAGTAAACATGATGGACGCTGATTTGGGCTGTCTCATTAATGGGCCAGGCATAAATGCAATTAAAGCCAAAAAATCAAATCAGTCCTAATTGTTGAAAAGGGTTTGGTGTTGTGTCAAGAGGGTCAGTGCACTTGCCCATTAGATGTTTTACATGATGTTAAAACTTAGGAAAACCTTAACATTTATGTACATTGAACGCTGCCTACAAGTCATTATGTGTGCCTATGCATTACGGATCTTAGAATGCATCCAAAACATGTTTGAAAAAGATATCATGAATAAAAAATGGATTACATAGCATCAAAAACAGGTTTCATGCTTGAAAAATCAATTTTTGCTCGAAAATCAAGTGTACATGTCGACACATACAGGGTATAGGTTGACACATGTATGGTAGCATTAAAGCCTGTAGTTTCTGTTTACATGAGTCAACGCATACATCATTTTAGGTCGACACATACCGAAGAAATTACTTCTATGCATCGACACAAACGATTTTCAGGTCGTCACATGTGCTACAGTTTTAAAGCCTGCAGCTTCTGTTGGAATGTGCCAACACATAACCTGATACATGTTAACACATGCATTAATACAGGTCGACACATGACTTACATGTGCCGACACATGTTGTAGTTGTTTTTAGAAAATTTGTATGGTATCTCTTTCAAACCTGATTCTCTTAGCATTAGGGTTTGATCTCCTCGGGAATTGCACCCATGATAGGGTATGAACAAAGCTGGTTCAGACAACTGATTAAAGTGACCAATGATACTTGAGTTCTAAATCTCAAGTCCACTCATAAAGGCACTTTAGTATGGATGATGGTTGCCTCTTCAAGGAACATGAATAAAGTTTAAACCTAGTTATATTGGTCTCGAATATAGTTTTCATAACTCTTGATCCCCTTTAGGAAGTAACCCTAAATCTGGCTACTCTTGGTGAAGTTGGGTCGTCTGTATTGGTTATGATCAAGAGATGTTGTTGATACAATAATATCCTTAGCACTAAGCCCATATGTATGTCCCAAGAAGAAGGAACTGATGTTCTATGGGATGTTAGAACATTATTTCAGCAGGTATGCAGCTACCAGTTGAAGAGAGAATGTTGTGGGTGCTAAACAAAATGCTATAAATAGTTTTGTTTGGAACCTTCCTGATCTAGAAGAGGAGACATTTGATTTATGCAGGTTGATCAGGACACGATCAATAGTATGTCTACCTCTGTGTTAGTTTATTTCTGGCCAAGGTATATGGAAGTACAATTGTCAAGCTCTTGAGAATAACTTATAAAGGCATCTCCACCAGAGCCCTAATGAAAGATGAGCTCATGTCTGGAGGATCCCTTTGATCAAAAGAACATGTTTGATGGAATCTTGGTTATGGTCGTGAAACAGATTCTATTTATCTTGTTCTTACAGTACCCGGGATCTGAGATTGTTGTACAATTCTCAAGTATTTCTTAGCAATTATTAAGGAAGAGTCCTCAATCTGAAGCTAGAAGAACTTGAAGGAAGTGTCAGACATAATATCCTGACACCTGCTTTCTGAGAATTAATTTTATCAAATGTGCCTGGTAGATCTTTTCAAGAATATAATGGAGGTTGCTTACTCAAATGCGGTTCAATGATCAAGTCTATGAGAGCATGGAACTCCTGTTTTATTAGTAAAGTCTTCCAAAGGGTGGTGAGCATTAGAGACACATTAACCGATAGTATGTGTGTCTGAACTTCGGAATGTCATCCAAATTGCCTAGGATGGATATTTCAGCTGAAGTAATGAGGAAATACATTTCAAAAATCAAAGGATTAAGGTTTCCTGGTATTTTCGTGAAGCTTCTCTGTATTGCTTGGACTCTTTTATATGGTGTCCTCACATAGTCAATTGTAGTGCAAGGAATGGCATGGCTCCGTGTGTAGTAAAGAAGTAGACTTAGTCTGAACAGTCTAATCATAACGAGTAACGGCTAGTTAATTCCATGTTCATTGAAATCTGCTTCAGATACCTATTAGAGGGAATCTCTTTTATAGGTGCAGAAAAATGGCATCCAAACATCTCGTAGTAAGACAAGAGGTCTGTACTTTGTGCATATCAGATATGGTCATTGGAGGGTTGATCAACTATCAATGGTTGATTCTCTTGCATCCCTATGGTAGGTTGCTATGGAAGTCATCTCCAAAACCGTAGTAACATTCTGAAAGTTAGGATAATGTCGAAACGGATAGTTGAACATCACATCAGTTCTCTGATTCCCTAGGTAAGGAATTTTATTTAACTCAGGATGGGATTAAGGGTCAAGTAACTGACCAATCAGGAATGGCTAACATAACTATGTGTCTTATTGAAGAATTCACTCACGTGGCGCATAACAATGTCATTTGTTGTTTTTGTATATTAGAGGCAGTCTTATCAGCTGATTGTATCTCTAAAGGAAGTAAAACATATCCTTTGCTGATTGCATGAAGATGAGCACGTAATTAATGAACAACCATGACAAGGTCAGGGTACAAATCTGAAGGGTGTGAAAGTCCGCTTTTTGACCTAATAATGTCAGGATATGATTGAGAGTTTATTTCTCTCGCATGTTGTAGTAGTGAGAGTTCTATTTGAGCTTCCTGGAGGACTTTGATGCATAATAAGTCCTTGGAATAATTATTCAAGAACAAGAATTGGGTTTTGAAACTGATGTCCCAAATGGTGTTTTAACATCATTGTTGATAATAGTCTGTGGAAAAGACTTGGGACCATTAATCTTAATATTCAAACACCACGTTTAGAAGTGGCATTTCTTTATATGTGTTAAAATAAGAAGATTCTTATTTTAGTAGTATGTTCAGGCAACGCATATCTACTATGATGTGTAGGAGACTTCATTAGTATCAGCAACTACTAGTGAATGTAAAGAGTAGAAGGTTGATTGGATCAGCAGATCAGGTTGAGGCATTCCTTCTGTTGCTGTCAGAGAGTCTGAATCTTAGTAAAGCTTGTAAGCACACTAAGAAAAGATTGGAGGATAGTTTCAGACTATGGTTGCATGATATCTTAGCCATCCAAAAGAGTCATGACAATATGTGGACTTGCAAGGGTACGAACCAGATGTGTCCTTGTTTTATGACTAGTTCAGGGTACTTGGAGTTATTCTCATTAAGCTAGTGCATGTTTAGTTTTGAGTAGTCTCCACAGTGAAGCTATCTGTTTGAGTGCTTGTGGTTAGCTAGAGCTTTGATTGTCCATGACAGGGGGAGTCAATGGATTAATTGAGGTGGTTAGAACTTGCAATAGCTTATGGAG
Organism: Vicia villosa; assembly: GCF_029867415.1. Classification (NCBI taxonomy): domain Eukaryota; kingdom Viridiplantae; phylum Streptophyta; class Magnoliopsida; order Fabales; family Fabaceae; genus Vicia; species Vicia villosa. Next base: position 89,458,726 of record NC_081185.1, on the reverse strand, counting down.
TTGTTACTCTCTTATGAGGATAGTGCGAAATAACATGCTGAGACATGTTGCTACAAGGTGTAGTCAGACTTGTCCTTATCAGACTTAGTAGTTCAAGCTAGAAGTAGCTAGAATTTACCATCCTACTCCAAAAAGGTGTGTTGTATCAGCTTGAGAACCTATGTTTCTCTATAGTGACTAAATAAAGCAGATTATCCTGCTGGTTGTCAAGAGCTGTCACACTTGTTTGTGTGTAGGTGTGGGATACTATTTCCAAGTGAAAAGAATGCATTTGGAGAATTCGTCTGAAGACATCATGGTCATGCCTCTGGGCATATGAAGTAGTCTAGGAAACGTCCTTGACTAATATTTATGAAGATGTGTTTGAAGTCAAAGACAGTGTGGTAGGTTACCAAAACATTGCTCATGACATGCTCACCTGAGTCCAACAAAGGAATATTCTAGACTGTGCAGTCAGCCTCGTGTAAAAAGAAAGTCTAGAAAGTGTTATTGACCACGCATGCACATGCGTTGGGACTGAAGTTTCCAGAAGAAACAGTCCAAGCATAATAAAGGCGTTCAAAGCCCTGTTGGATAGTGCACATAGATTTTAGGTGGTATCCTCTCCTCAAATACCGCCATCCTTGACCATAAGGTGTCACATCCAAGGAATCGGTATTTCACAAGCAAAGGACCAACTATTTATAGGAGTTATCGGTTCTCTTTCACATACTGTGAGTGTGTATTTATGCTGGTTCCGTATGGGGTTCTTTCGGATCTGGGTAAGCTGTGCCTGGGTCTGGTTTCGTGAAGGCCTCCTTTGTCAATTTTTGGCCAAAAATGGGGAGAAAGATTTGGCATAAGGAGGTTTGGATTGGCTTTGTGACTTGTGATTTGAGTTATGAACACAGTTGTGACCTGTGTTTTGAGTTACCAGAGGTGGTGGTTGATTTGGCATCAGGTTTCCGGGTTTGTCCCTGATGGACCCTTGGATCTTAATTCAACTACGGGTGAAGGTTCTCTTATGCCACCATTGGTCTTCTGTGAGAAAAATTGGTTCCTGGGTTGAGGGGGAGTGTAACCCATCTTCTTCCTCATGTACACTAAATCGTTGGTGTTAAGGTCTGTGCTGCATAAAGATGATGAACATGATGTCCTGACATCGTAGCTAAAGACTGAATCCATCCACAGTTGCTGAAGTCTACTGCTCAATTGCTGAAGTCTACTACAGAGTTGTTGAGATCTACTGTACTGTTATTAGCAGATGTATTCTTGGTTTTTGTTGATGACTGCTTGTAATCTGTAGTTTATTTGTTTTAGCCAAAAATTTGCCAAAGGGGTAGATTGTAAGTTCTCTGTTTTTAGAGTTGACTTAATTTTTGTAAAAACAAATAACAACAACAATATGTATCATAGGATGTAAAACTTGCTAATATAACACAAGTACAAAACACAACAGGTACAACAAGAAGATGCCCTATGAGATGTTGGAACATATTATGGAATAACATGTCCTATGGAATAGCTGTTGACATCGCACATGCTGAGCTGGATTAATGAGATTCAGTTTTAATTTAACAGATGCAGAACATTCTCTAAATATTATGCAAATCATATAAGGCGTTATATGTTTAAAAGGTCTGAAGAATCAATAAGAATATTTGAAGATTATATAGTTTCTAAATATGGATATTTATTCGGAAACTATGATATTGAAGACCTTATTTGTTGCAGAAGTTACAGCGATTTGTAACAACAAATATGCCGTGATTAAAGGCCCAAATCCAGTTGGATATAGGTTATAAATAGAAGGGTTTGTAACCTAGAAAATAAGTCAGCCGAGAATAGAAAAGATGTAATCGTTAGGGCTAAGTTAAGTGAACCTCACGGATTGTGGGAAGGTCACCGTAATCCTCGAAGCCTGAAGGCAAGAGGAGCACGTATTGTTTTTGGAGGAAGCTTTGAAGTAACTCCAAGTTAGTGTTCATAGTCAAGAATCTTGGCTAGGGATTGTCATGGAAGTGTGTCTTCCAAACCATTTATTTGTGTAATTAGAACGTTGGTGATTATGTCATTGTTACAGCTCTTGGGACTGGAGAACTGTACAACATCACCGCGGTGATAGGAAGTGGGATGGGGATAATCCATATCTAGAGAGGATCTAGGTAGAAGGGTCATTCAGTAGGGATTAAGTGAAGGGTTGTAAACGGGGGAGTTTAGCTCTGAATTAATACTGCTGATAGTGGACTTCATTACTGGCTTGGTATGCCCCCAGAGTAGGTGTGTTTGTCACCAAACTGAGTCAATAATTACTGGTGTCATTTATCTTTCAGTTTGGCATAAATTTGTGTATATACCTTGCTAATGTTTCTTGACAAATCATATGTCTCGACATCTCTCAAGACATATGGGTCTCTTACACCAAAATTTCATTTGTCTTTCGACCCGTCAATGTCATAAGAAGAAAAAGAATGTAAGTCACTCTAAGTTTGAAAATGCTGAAAAATTGTCTTATTCTCAATTGTTGGGAGCATTTGAAAATCTACAAAAATAAGAATTAGTGGCTTGCAATAAACTTTCCTTGAGTGAAATAATGTTTTCAAAATAAGAAGCTAAAATTTCAGAAAATGAAAAGAAAATGGAAGCCCTAAAGAAATCTATTATGGATAGTCATAATGATTCAAAGAGAATGATGTATAGTTTTTGTTCGGTTGTAAAAATTGTCAAACTTGGAAACATGAATCTAAAACTCTTAGAGCAAAAGTTGACAAAGCAATACAACCAAATACTACTCTTGCCATTGATCACCCAAAATATGAAAAACCTTTGAACAAACCTCTCAAAAGGTATAGATTAGCTAGAAAGGGTGCTAATGACAAAATTAAGTCTCATTATCATGTTATATGTCACTATTGTTACAAAAGAGAACACAATATTGAGAAGTGCAAGTTTTTGAGCATCTTAGTTCCTAGAGGTTCCTCTCAATGGTTGCATAAGTGCAACTAAATTTTCACTCATTTCAAAGGACCCAATGAGAATTGGGTACCTATTACCTTTGTTTAATTTTGCAGGATAAATTTCTTGGCTCCATGGAGGGAAAATAGATTCTCGATCGTGGGTGCTAAAGGCATATGACCGGAGACATCTCCCTCTATTTTGACTTCATGGAAAAGAAGAAAGGACTTGTGTCCTATGGTGATAACAACAAAGGTGCAATACTTGGAAAAGGTAGTGTAGGTAACCCCTCATCTACTACTATCTTTAATGTTATGTTAGTTGAAGATAACCTTCTTAGAATTAGCCAATTATGAGACAATGGTTACAAAGTATCTTTTACCAAAACTTGTTGTATGATAGTGCACAATGATAATAAGGATTGTGTGTGTGAAGGTGAGAGGGTAAACAACGTCTATATGCTTGATTTGAGTGATGTGTCTTTAAACAATGCTAAGTGTCTTGTCCCCTTGAGTGAGGACTCATGGATATGGCATAGGTGTAACACCCTTCTAAACCCCGCGAAAATAATCAAATAATTCAGAGTAAACATGAAATACAAGGGTATCACAATTATTTTAACATAAAATACCATAATCAATTGTCACGCCACACGAGGAACAATTTAACATAAAACACAATTCATGTTCAACACATCGGATTATAATTCGTAACATTGCATATTCATCATCCATGAAAGTTAATCCAATACAATTATAAAACAACAAAACCAATTTGAGTAATTCATCTCTAAACTAGCGTTCCCCAGTGTTACAATCAGAGCATGACCGACACGACTCATGGATGAACTCTAAGAGCTATCCTCACCGAATCAGCTAAGCCTCTACTCCTCAATCTGGAAAAAAACATGTAAGGGTGAGTTTCATTCACAACTTACGAGTAATATATAGTCGTAAGCAATAAATCGTTAAGGAATTATCAATCACTCAATCCTACATGTATATAAACATTCCACAATTCAAATCCATCAACATACTCAAAATACATCATCATTCACAATACAATTCATTGCAAGTCATAACATATTGAAATGTATATGAATGAACTGACACTAATGCATGTGGTACCAAACCATGGGCTGAACCCATTCACCAATTGACCTACTCCTCGTTGAGATATGGTCCATCGACACCAATTCCGCACAATGGGAATTATGTCCGCCAATTGATCCAAACATCACTAGAATCCATCACCGAATGCATATGAATGAATATACACACATATCATGCTTAAAACATCACCAATAACGATGAACAATTCATCTCATCACCACATCACCGAATAAGTATGTACATGTTTTCAACATCATTCAAATAATCATGCATCCATCACTATAACAATAATAATAATAATCACAATCAAATCCTTCACCACATCAATCACGTTGTTACACATCACATTGTATGCACACAATGTTTAATTATCATCAAAGTAATTTAATCGAGTTTTGAAATAAAGTCGGCCACTGCCCATTTTATCACTTTATCATGCAAAACATATAATTAGCTTTGCAACGCCCAAAACGGCACATAAATCGGACAAACGGATCAAAAGTTATGACCTTCAGAATATTTTTCAAAAATTGCATGCTGTGCGTCGACGCATGGACCCCTTCAGGTCGATGCAAAGAATTTCCACCACTCTCGGGTAAGCGCTCATCGATACTACAGTTCGACGCAAATTTTCTAAATGTGTCGACGTAACTAACACTTAGGTCGACGCATTCTGTGTCTTGTGCAGAATTTTGCTGCGATTGTGACATCCTTCCTCTCCCAATTCCAATCCATTCACACCATAATCATTCTCACATCAAAACATCATCAAGTAGCATAATATACTACAATTTTAACACATTTTAGAGGTCATCTAACATCAAAACATTCGTCAATTTCATCAAATTCATCAAATTCACCAAAACCTAACATCTCTATTCATTCATCATACTCCTAATTGACATAACTAATAATCTTAACCATTCCATCACTATCGATTACATAATAATCATTAACCGAGAAGAATCCCCCCTTACCTTAGGTTTGATCTTCGTCTTCCCCTTTCCAAAGCTCTTCAAGTCTTGCACGTGTTTTCTCTTTTTCCAAATGCTGTAACCTTCTCTATTCCACAACTTCCTTCTATTTTATTAAAAATAGAGTAACTTTGGTTAATGGGCTTAATAAGTTAACACCTCCCTTTTCATTAACCACCACACGAGCCCAATAGCTATATTTCCAATATTTCTCAATAATTCTCATAACATCAATTATTCCAATTAAATAATTATCCTATTTAAATTAAATAATTAAAAATAATTTTCGGGGTGTTACAATAGGCGCTTAGAGCATGTCAATTTTGAGCAATTAAATAAGTTGGTGTCAAAAGATTTAGTAATCGGTCTGCCTAAAATATAGTTTTTTTAAAGATTACCTATGTGATGCATGTCAAAAGGGGAAGAAAACAAGGGTCTCATTTAAATTAAAAAAACATTGTTTCAACCTCAAGACCACTTGAGCTTCTCCACATGGATCTCTTTAGCCCCTCACAGACCAAAAGCCTAGGTGGAAATTATTATGGTTTTATTATTATAGACGATTACTCAAGACTTTGTTGGACCATCTTCTTACGTAGCAAAGACGAGACATTTGCGTCTTTGACACGTTTCGCAAAGTTATCCCAAAAAAAATTGAATTCAAAAATCATTACTATCCAAAGCGATCATGGAGGTAAATTTGAAAACCACCTCTTTGAGGATTATTGGGATAAATATGGGATTGAGCATAAATTTTCAGCTCCTAGGACTCCACGACAAAATGGTGTTGTGGAGCATAAAAATCGGGAGTTGGTAAGAACAATGCTCAATGATAGTTCTCTACCTAAATATTTTTGGACTGATGCAATTGGCACGGCGTGTTATGTCTTGAATAGGATACTTATTTGTCCTATACTAGACAAAACACCCTATGAACTTTTAAAGGGTAGAAAATCTAATTTTTCACATCTCCATATTTTCGAACGCAAATGTTTTGTCTTTAACAATGGTAAGGATAACCTTGGGAAGTTTGACCCAAAAGCCGATGAAGATATCTTTCTTGGATACTCTCAAATAATTAAACCATATAGGGTGTTTAACTAAGGATTACTTGTTTTCTAAGAGTCGGTACACTTTTCTTTTGATGAGTCTTACCTGAAAAATACTGGGAAAGACATTTCTTTTCATGATACAGGTGCATCTACGAAGACATACTCAAGGACACCAATAAAGGAGATGATTAACCTAAGTCGGTGAAGTTTGAGGAGGAGGAGGAAGATGTCTAGGCTCAAGAAGAGAAAGATGAAAGTCAAGAAAAGAAGGATGGTTTTCCCTTGGAATGGAGAACGTCCACAAATCATCCAATCAACAACATTCTCGGGGACATCACAAAATAAATAACCACTCGATCCATGGTAAGTAACTTTTTTCATCACTCTACTTTCGTGTCTCAAGTTGAGCCTAAGAATTCAAATGATATCTTACTTGATGAGCATTAACTTATGGCCATGCAAGACGAATTAAACCAACTTACAAGAAATGACGTATAGGACCTTGTTTCTCGTCCACGTGATCATCAAGGCATTGGTACCAAATGGGTTTTAGGAATAAACTAGACAAACACGAAGTGATAACTAGGAACAAGGCCTGGCTAGTGGCCTAAGGGTATAACTGTCGCTACGCAAAAAACACATAGTCCCCATCAACCTTTATTTATCCCAAAGGGAAGGTGAAACATTGATAAAACCCAAAAGGATGGATAATATGATATCGCAACCAAGGTCAGGGTTCGGGAGTCGGTTATGCAAGGGGAACATATTAGCACCCCTCACATCTATCGTACTCGATGGGAACCGTTTCGTTTATTCTATGTGTAGGGATGTTGTTTAGGGTTTAATTTCTATTAATGGTTGGAATATATAATTAAGGGGAAAATAGGTTTTAAATAAGTGGGCTTGCTAGGGTTTCTTGGACTCTATGTTTTTCGCGTAGCGACATGCACATGGGTTCGAACCCTAGCATCTACATTTTAAAGTGGTGGATGTAGCTAGTTTCAATCACTTCATGTTGTTTCATTATCTTTTTTATATTCATAATAATTTTATAATGAAAGTTTTTTATGTTTCTCGTGAATGACTAATGGTAATGTCTTGAGCGTTGATACTTATGAAATGGACAGAAAGGATTTGTATAAGGACAATGATAAATATCCTCAATAATCAAGCCCAAATTATTCCCTCGATTTTGATAAAAACCGAGGTAAAATATGTTTATCCCTTGATTTTAAAAAAAAATCGAGGTAAATTTTTTTTTAAACATTACATTATTTACACAAAATATTAAACAAATCCAGATTCATCATCGTAAGATTTTGTTGCATATCTTGTATGCATCCAACTTCTAATATTTTCAAAGGTTGAACTCCCTTCTTTGTTTATTGAAGAAAGAGTGATTTTTTGCACTTGCAATCTATCATAGAAAACTTTTTCAATCTTCTTTAACTAAGGTTGTTCTAAAAATACAACAACACAATTATGTGAGATAGATTGCAAGGGTAGAAAAATATTTTGTCCAAGGGTAGAAGAATGTCAAATATTTTTTTGTCATGCAATCCATCCCAGAGAATGATACGTACGAGTTTGGGGTGGCTACATATAAGTTAAGATTAGGGTAAAATTTGTTAAATGAGTTTTCTATTCCTCTATTATTATGGAAACTGAAGGGATGGATCATTTAGTATACACTTATAAATAAAAAAACGTAAAAATACAATCGATGAGATTTGAAGCATGTCCTAAATTGTTTATCCCCTCGGTTATATTAAAAATCGAGGGAATATATGGTTTTTTTATATAAAAAATAAATTAAACATAGGGCGCCTTAGCATTATACCTCCGTTTTTTTTGGATGAGGTGAAAGCTTTGTCATGAAATGTATTATTTGTAGTAGTGTTTCATATGATTTGAAGGCGAGAAACGTACTTATCTATGTGTTAAGCACTAAGGTATATTTCTCTATCTCACATCGTAAAAGCGTGAAAACTACATGGAATACTCATCAAGTCCTTTAAAAAGGAACTGAAGACATTAAAGATTCTAAATTAAATATGTTGATAGAGGAATATGAACTTTTGTGCATGGAACCCAAAGAATCTATGGAATCCATGCAGACTCGTTTTATCCATATAATCAACAAGGTAGACAATTTGGGAAAAATATTTTCTAGCAAAGATTGTGCTAACAAAATTATGAGATCTATGTGTAGGGAATGTTAATCAAAGGAGATATGGGGTTGTTCTTCAAGCACTACAATCAATATATGACGAAGCATAAGATCAAGCATTCCGATAAAAATATGATTAAATTCATAAAGTCTCATCCTCATAAGAAGAAACATAAGAGAAAATAAAAAGATGTCACATGCTTTGAATGCAAAAAATTGGGTCACTATAGAATCAAATATTCGAGTCTCAACAAACATCATATGAAAAAGGATAAGAAGTTTTATAAGACAGAGAGAAAACACGCTAAAGGTCACAAAACCTATACCGCTTGGGGAGAAGAAGATGAAAACTCCTTTTCATCTCCCGGTTCAAGTTCTGATGATGATTGTGTTAACCTTTGCTTGATGGTACGAGAGAAAAGTGAAGACTCCAAGATATACATTTTTGACCATGAAGTTAAACCATCTTATAAATAATTTTCTAAAGCTTTTAGTGAAATGCATGCAAATGCTCTAAATGCTTTTATGAAAACTTCTCTCCCAAGAAAACTTATTTAAAAAATTGAAAAGTAGATTAATGATCTTAATAGTGCCTTGGATTCCTCAAAGGAAGATCATGAATCTCTTGTAGATGAGTATGTTAGTACTTTTAATACTTCTATTGAAAAGATAGTAAAGATAGATTCCGTTACTTGTCCAGTTTTAAAACTTAAAAATGAAAATATAAAAGGACAATTAGCACAAGATATTTCTCTATCTATTACTAATTCTATGTCTTCAAGTGAAAAAGGGATTGGTTTTGATAAAACACCCTCTATCGGCTAAAAGAAATAGAAACAGTATTTCATCTAAAGCTACTTGTCATTATTATGGTGATAAAGGTCACATTAGGGCTTATTGTCATGATAGGAATGTCAAAGTTCCTAATGGTACCATGAATCCATACATAAATGTTCTTTAACTAACCCTCAAGGACCCACTAGTTGGGTACCAAAATTACCTGTTTGATTTTTGTGACAACCTTCCTTAAAATTTAGGTTCAAAAGAATCGCCACCCACTATTTGTTTTATGGGCAAGTGAGAAACCCTTAGGAAATAAGATATTTGGGTAAGTAGGTTAATTAGGCAAAGGGAAGGTGTTAGACACCCTTTGCCTCCTTTGTACTCAAGGGGACCCATTTAATCTTTAGGTTTAGGTTTTATAAAAAAAAGATTTTGACAATTGTTGACAAATAAAAAATTATAATATATATAAAAAAAATTTAAAATCAAGGGAGTTGGCCTCATATAATATGATTTTCAGTCATCGGCCAAAAAAAAAGGGAAATCTAAGGGTTTGTAAAAAAATGTATTGACAATAAAAGGTACCCTTGGTAAACTCAAGGGTTTTGATAGGGTCATTGTCAGATCGAGACGACAATGACCAAAGGCCAAAAACCATGTATAGTGAAAATATATAGTGAAAATAAAAATGGTCTCAATGTATCATCATTGGCCAAAACAAGGTTTTTTAAAAAAAAGGATGGCCTCATGTTAAATCATTGGCCAAAAAAATATTTGAAAAAAAAGCAGGTCTCATAGAAATCATTGGCCAAAAGTTTAAAAAAAAAGTTTCAAAAAAGGGAGGCCTCATAGGTTATCATCGGCCAAAAGTTTGAGTTGAGGGATTTGAGTTTGAAAAAGGGAAAGGGTTTGTCGACCGGACAGTTAATCGACAACGGCAAGTTAGGGTTGTTCAAGACAACCCTAAAATAAACCCTCAGAGGGAGAAGAGAAGCGTAATAAAAAAACGTAGATAAAAAATATTTGAAAAAAGATGTGTGTGTGTGTGTGTGTGTGAATTTTGTACGTGAAAGTGAAAAGAGGTCCCTTTTAGGGTTGCCAAGAACCCTTTTTATAGAGATGGAAATTAGGTTAGAAATCCATAAAAGGAAATAACCCATATCCAAAAGCCCAAAATTTGCCATTAGTAAAAATAGGAGAAAAAATGTGAAAATGCCACTTGTGGGATTCAAACCCGTGACTTCTTACTTGAAAGCCTTATTTCTTGCCAATTGTGCTATGTTATTTATTTGAAATTAAAAATCAATTGAAAGCGTATGAAAGACGAGCTAATATTTGTTATTTAAAAATATATAGATAATTTACAAGTAAATTATTATATTTTTAAACAAATAATTACAAAAATCCAAAATATTGTAATTAAACCAATGAAGTTTATAAAACCCAAGTTTAAAAATAATTATGAATTTTGAAATTGGGCCTCATATTTTATGAATAATAAGCCCAATTAAATATACTTTTACTTAATGCATACTCTCATTTAATCAATAAAATCTAATGACCTCACGTCTTATGGATGTAAGCCTAAGAGATTGAATTGAAGTATACATGCATTTTATAGTCTTGATCACACTTATATACATATATATTTTAATACATACGTATTTTAAATGATGTGGCACTAAGAAGGGACAAGTCTTAGTGGGTCAAATTTAAGGTATGACAGCTGCCCCTATTTAATTATTCTTAGATTGAATGGCGTGAGAATACGCAGGTCTCACGCTTTTCGAATCAAAGAATTATTAAATAATGGAAGACCTCTAAATTTGTCCGACAAATAGGCATGGATAATTAGTTCATCCATACCAAGGTTTGTGAATTGACATATCTGTTTCGCTATAAGATTGACACTCATAGCCACGAGATACATTTGTCACATGTTTCGCTTCTCTATCCCGACTTATAGGGTAAGGAATACGAATGTCGACTCTATATTTATAATAAACCCGAGAATGTTCAACGATGATTATGCATTCTTACCGCGACTTAGGGGGGTACGTGATGCGAGTCCAAACTCTCTAACCTAGGATTAATCCAATAGAGTTGGGGAAACATGAAGAATTAAATTGCTAAAATTTAGAGACTGACGAAGCAAGCATTCACAGATTCTTGTACCATGTTTTTAATATCTCAATGACACTGTCTAAGGCTGACACAATGGATTATATAAATGTCTCAAATTTATCACAATCTACCGGATAAATTGTTTATGTTCCGAATCTATCACTACCTTCGGGGATAGATACACGAACAAGTAACTTGGTGCTGCACATACTATATGTAAAAAGTTATGTCGTAGGTTTATCACAGTCTATCAGATAAACTAGATAGGTTCTGAATCTATCGCTACCGTCGGGGATAGATATATGAATAAATAACTTGGTGCCGCACATACTATATATACAAAGTTATGTCGTAGGTTTATCACAGTCTGTCGGATAAACTATATAGATTATGAATCAATCGCTACCTTCGGGGATAGATACATGAACAAATAACTTGGTGCTACACATACTTGTCGCACGCTCGTGAAATGTGAACAGAGTCGCCACCAATATATTTATCCCAAAGAGGGAAAGGAATATCAGAAAACCTAGAATAAAGAAAGGACGAGGTCTTTCGACCAGAGATAGGGTACGTGAGTCGGTTACGCGAGGGGAAGGTACTAGCACCCCTCACGCCCATCGTACTCGATGGTATCCACCTATGTTTGTTCTATTCTAAGGGTGTATAAATCTAAAGCTTAATTACTAAGGGAATGCATGCAAATGAAAGAAAAGAAACACGGGGAAAATAAGGTTTATAAATAGTTGTGCTCGCTTAGGCCCCGCGACCCAATGCCTACGTATCCTTTTCAGGAATCAGAGCGCCGTAGTTCGGCTCTTTAGTTTTTGTTTGTTTTTGTGTTTTTTAGTTGAACAGTTACATTCGCACTCCGCTGCTCGACCTCTGGAGTCTTAAGCTGGGAATGGAGCGGAAATAACATGTCCAATTAGGAGAAAGAATGCCCTGAAGGCAAGAGAAAGAATGCCTCGGAGGCAAGAGAGAGAAGAGAGAAACTTGGTTTGTGTCTTTTAGATGTAATTCCATGATGAACAAAACCCAATACAAGGCTTCGCATCACTTCCTTACTTTGTTTAGGTCTGAGCCTTTATTAAGTATTTTAGATGTTTTTGATTGAGTGTTTTTTAAGGGATTTTAATCTGCGAGTTGAATCACATAGAATGTATGATGTCAGAGAAACAGATTAGGGAATGAATCCCACTCATTTCTCTGCATAACCGAGAAACAGATTAGGGAATGAATCCCACTCATTTCTCTATTGATTAAGAAACAGATTAGGGAATGAATCCCACTCATTTCTCTAAGTAGTGATCGAGAAACAGATTAGGGAATTGATCCCACTCATTTCTCTTTCACTAAGTGTTCGAGAAACAGATTAGGGAATAAATCCCACTCGTTTCTCTCCCACTTTTAATGTGATTCGCCTCTTCCTTTGTTAAGTACTTTAAAGTTGAAAAGGAAAAGAAGAAGAAAACTAGCTTAAGATGAATAACTAGCCTAAGTGTTTAAAAGGGAGTTTCTAGATCCTAATGTTATCATGGTATCTACCTAAAGTTAGGAATTTAAGGAAAAAAGACTAAACCTAATAGTTATGGAGATTATAGGTCCTGAATCTAAAGGAATGAGATTACACGCACAAGCAAAGATCAAAATTACAAGTAAACAATGATACAAAATTGCACAAAAGCATAAAGTAACAAGTCAAAATATAGTACAAAATGAAGTAAAATACTATTATTTTTGTATGGTTTTTTTATGAAGGAAATTGAATTCTAATTAACCAAAAAAGGAATTAAAAGAGTTAGCCTAAAACTAATATTTTTTGTGATTATTTTTTATGTCAAAAATCATGTATTGAAGTCTAAGAATTAGTGGAAAAATTAGCAATTAATCACCTAAAAGAAATGGCAAAAAAGTAATTAAAACTAAAATTAAAAATAAAGGAACAGAGGGTGCAAAGTTGAAATTAGAGGTCTGAATAGCAAGGGCGTAGGGCCCAGGTCTGGCCCAAAAGATTTTTGTTGTTGCAGCAATGTGTTGCCAAAATGGCAATGGGCTCAGGGGTGTAGCTAGCAATTCGCGGCCCAATTGTTATGTTTGTTTACAGAATTTTATTTGTCAAGAAAAGAACATGAGCTTAAGGGGGGGTGCATTCAACATTCGTGTGGCCCATGATTGGAACTGACCCAGATTCATTTCTCATTATTATTGATTATTATGCCAAAATGATTCAATTAATCCAGATTAATCCAATTATCCATTTTCAATAATGATTAATTAAAGCTTATAACATTCAATTAATATGGACCTTAGGCTAATTAACAATCAGATTAAATTAACAAAGATAATTGAAATAAAAAAAGGGAATTAGGGTTAGATATTGTGACCTCTCAGCTCTCTTCTCTTCTTCCCGCGAATGAAACAGCGGCGGCGGAGGCGTTCCCTCTCATCTCTTCCGATCGCCATTCCGACCATGCTATGGACGATTGTTCATCGTTCCCTCTTATCTCCTCTCTTTCTTCATGAACGATAACGGAGCCACCTTCTCCACTCTCGGCGATCAACTCTCCGGCTACCGTGAATCAAGAAAACGAAACAACAACATGTCGTCTCTCGTCTCGTTTCTGTGCTTCTGTTGAGGTCATTGTTACGCAGCGTGGTGATGATGACGTTACACTGTTAAGGTTGAGTTTTTGTTGCCACAGATTGAAGCGAAGATGATGATGAAGCGTCGTCGTTCTTGAGGTTCCAATTTTCCTTTCTGCGTTCTTGATGATTTAAGCACGATATTGTTGTTGTTGCTCGATGATACTTCATGAAGGGAAACTTGAAGGTTCGTGAGGTTGTGCGATGATGATTTTGCGGAGCAGTAAAGGATTGATGATGGAGATGACGATTGTTGAAGTGAGGTTGAAGAGGTTGCTGAAAGAACATGTTGAAAGATATCAATCCGATGCCGACGATGATTGAAGTGGTTGGAGATTCTTGTTACTGAAGAACTGGTGGTGAAGAGTTGAGGGAGGAAAGATTGAAGAATTGGTGATGAAGGATGAAGACGGAAATGGTGTGGAGAATGAATCTGATCAACATGGTGAAAGAGCTGAGAGATGAAGAAAAATTGAGAAGTGAAGATGGTGATTGAAAAGGCTTCTGAATTATGGTAGTTCTGACTTTATAGCAGTGCCAGGTAATTCCCTTCTCTTTTCTGTTATTTCTGTTAACTAATTCTGTTAGTGGTTCTGTTATGTGGTTGGTTATAAGTTAGTTGTTAGGTTGTTATGACAGTTATGGAATCGGTTAGAGATTGGTTAGGATAAGACTCTTAAGGAAATGCTTGAAATATGGTTACAATTCTGTTTTATGGCTAAAACTGTTAGTGCTAAATTAACTGTTAGAGGAAGTTAAATGTTAGTTAGGCCAATCAAAATAGTTTAGTAAAAGGCTAGAAATTGTCAATTGAACTATCAAGAATTGGTTTATTGTGTTAGGGACTGTTAACAACAAGGTTGGGAGTTAGGTTAGTAATCCTTTTCTGTTGAGGTTAAGTTATGTAGGTACAGGCTGCTAATGTGAAGAATATATGATGTGGTTTTGTTTATATTGGCTGAGCTTTTTTTGTTGTATGCTGCAGGTGCTAACTGAACTGGTTTTGGTGTGGTTTTGTAGATGCTGCTGTATGTTGGATGGTGAACTGCAAGGTCGTTTGGTCACAAAAGGAGAAAGAGAATTGAAGAAGATTTGGTTTTCTTTGAATAGAAGGTTAATTGAAGACTTATTCAAGTGAATTCTTCATGATAGATTAGAGTGCAAAGAGAATGTGTAATGTGTATAGTAATGATGTAAATGATAGGATAATTTGTAAATGGATGGATTTTGGGAATGATGTAATGTGATAAACTCTTGAACTTGAGATGAACTCTTGAATTTGTAAATAATGTGTATTTTTGTAATCTTCAATTGTAATGTATGTTGGGTTTCTTTGGAGAATGTTGACCTTTGTAATGAACTCTTAATGGGAATATCTTCCTTGTGGACAAACATTCATAACACTTGAGTAAGGTCATAAAATCTTGATAAATACCCTTTTGAAATATCTCTTGACAATTCTCCGATCTTCATAGGAGAATGCTTCCAAACTAATGGATAAATTATATTTGCGTCTTAAAGAAACCTTAACTTCAAATTGAACCTTTAGACACCTAATGTCTTGATGATCCTCACTTTAGTCAAAAGAAAAACCTCTTGGTTTAAATAGCCCAAATGATGGAACGCTTTGAATAGCACTTGAATGGAGAAACCCTAATCAATGATATCCTTGATCTCTGTGCTAAGCTATTGATTAATGATGCATGAGTTAGATGATCTAATGGATGGTATGCGGATGGTTGAGAATTATACGTCAATTATAAATAAATTAAGATGGGCAAATTTTGGGGTGCAACAGCTGCCCCTATTTAATCATCTTAAACCTGAAGGTGAGATTGGCGTTAGCCTTTCGAGCAATCAAGGTAGAAGAAGATTAAATACCAAGTGAACCTGAAAATTTTCCTGATGAGAGATAGGATCGATTGGGGAAAAGATGGTGTCATCTCCACTGAGGAATAATGTATCGACTCTGGATTGAACGAATTAACTCTGGGTTAGAAATGAAATAGAACTCAACTCTGGGTTGAAGAAGAAAAGTAGGGAGATCAACTCTGGGTTGAACAAGAAATTGGGTAATAACTGTGGGTTGAAAGAGGAAAGATGAACAAATAGAAATACCCGTCAACTCTGGGTTGAATGAGAAATAAGAAGAGATACTCGTCAACTCTGGGTTGAATGGAAAGAGAAATAATCAATTCTGGGTTGGACAAAGGATAACCGTCAACTCTGGGTTGGACGGGAAAGAGAGATAATCAATTCTGAATTGAACAAGGGATAACCGTCAACTCTGGGTTGAGTGGGAAAGGACAAAAGATCAACTCTGGGTCGAATAAAAGATAATCGTCAACTCTGGTTTGAGTGGAATAAGAGAAAAGATAATCGTCAACTCTGGGTTGAGTGGGAATAGAAATTAACAAGGAATAACCGTCAACTCTGGGTTGAGTGGGAAAAGAAGAAAAAATAACCGTCAACTCTGGGTTGAGTGGGAAATTCAAAAGATAGCCGTCAACTCTGGGTTGAGTGGGAAAAGGGAATAATCAATTCTGGATTGAATAAAGGACAACCTTCAACTCTGGGTTGAGTGGGAAAGAAAGAGGATAACCATCAACTCTGGGTTGAGAGGGGAAAGATGAACAATTAGAAATAACCGTCAACTCTGGGTTGAGTGGGAGAGGAGAAAAGGTAACCGTCAACTCTGGGTTGAGCGGGAAAGGAAAGAAACTAGAAATAACCGTCAACTCTGGGTTGAGAGGGAAAAGGAAGAGAAGTCAATTTTGGATTGAATAAAGGATGGTCGTCAACTCTGGGTTGAGTAGGAAAAGATAAAAGATAACCGTCAACTCTGGGTTGAATAAAAGATAACCGTCAACTCTGGGTTGAGTGGGAAAGAAAGGGTTAACCGTCAACTCTGGGTTGAACACCAAAACATCAACTCTGGGTTGAAAAAGGGATAACCGTCAACTCTGGGTTGAGTGGGAAGAGATAATTAACTCGGGGTTAAAAGATGAAAGGAAAGTCAACTCTGGGTTGAACACAAAAACATCAACTCTGGGTTGAAGAAAGATGAACATGATTGACTTTGGGAGATGACACCACAATGGTAGCTCTGAGTGATCCAGTGGAATATCAATTGAATGTTTTATAGGGACCTCATTTGATGAGTAACTTGGCTTATGCTTCATATGCAAATGTTTGATTAATTTTATGCGCTTTTGAAGATGCGATGCAATGATTTCTATATGCGGTGTACTGATGGATTGTTCAGGGTTTCTGCTTTGTGTAGAATAGATTAGGCGGAATCCTGAAACTCTACTTGAGATTCAAGGCGAGGTGGATGCCCCTGCTTTATTGATGATTGGATTATTAAGGGATAAATGCCAATGAGAATGCAATGATATGCATGATGCATGTATGACTATGGATGGAATGTTTTGTTTCCAAGATACAAGGAGTGGATGGAGGATGTCCATGTGGAAAGGTTATTGCTTGAAGGATAGAACTTATGAAGGTATTTGGCTTGACTCCTCGCCACTTGTCTCGATATCTGACTCTTGATTGAAGATGAAGAAATGAATTGCCACTAGCTTGTATGATCTTTTGATGTAGAATTTTGATAATGTTTGAATCATGGAGATTTGCAATGGTCTGCCCCAGTGTTGATCATGGAGTGAATGCCCCAGATTGAAAGGAACTCTTCCACCCAATGGATTCTTCAGATATTTGCTAGTTGATGACCAACCTTTGCCTTTGTAAGATTACTCGATGGAATTTCAATGTTGAACTTTCCTTGGTATCAAGTACTTACTTTCAAGTTTAGAGACAATTCTGTTTTGGAAAGATAATGAGAATGCAATGCACATGTTAATCTCAAAGGGAAAGTTTTATTTGTCGAAATGTTGTACTGATACTAACACAAGTGACACAGCAACATTAGGAGTCAGTTTTGACATGATTTTACAGTTTGTATGCTTTCGGAACGAACCCTACTTCAATTAGGACTTTTGAGGGTTGTAACGTGGTCGGGTTCACGGTTTAAGAAACAAAGGATAAAGGCTCAAGTTCTACTTAACCCACCCATTCTTCGTGATGTTCTCCAGTCCTACGTTCAGCTAGTTTGACACAAGTGTTCACCTTTCAGGAAGGATTATGATGGATGAGGATCCTTTATGGCTTTGATGGAGGTGGCAGCCACCCTTTGGTGCTCTTGTTGATGGTCATAGCAACTTGTCCCTCGGAGGATTTTTCTTTTGCTTTTGCCTTTGCTTTCCCTAACTTTTGCCTGGACAAAAAGTTTCTTTTGAATTTGGTTTTCGTTGTCCAGCGGGATATGCCCTAATTTTTGCCTAAGTCAATTGCTTCAAAGCTTTTCTTTTTTCTTTTGACTTAGCGGGCTATTGTTTCTTTCTCTTTTTTTTTTCATGATTCGTAACTTTCTTTTCATTCTCTTTTTTTTTGTCTCGTTCGGGAACAAGTTGTATGACTTTGGTGATTGACTTGATGAAAAGGTTGTGACTGCCTTCTTCTTAGTGAATGGGAGACATCCATTGTGGATTATGCTCTTCTTTTTTTTGTTGTGAGAGATATGATTGGTCCTCTGATGGAATACCTGAAAGTTGAGCGCTCGGTCGCACTAACTGAAGACTACCCTGCCCCTGGTTAAGATTGAGGGTTCATTTTTGAAAAGAAACTACTATTCCTTAGGCTCAAAGGGGTTGACGAGGGTTTCACTCCCTTATAACTCCGGTGTTTAGGAATTGAAACAATGCCTGTACATCGTCAGCAGGATCTGTGTTCCAAAAGCATACAATTAGTGATTCATGTGTTTTTGATTTTTCATCATTCTCCTTTTTTAGTTGCTTAAGACAAGTGAGTTGAATATCAATGAACATAATGACAAGAATGGAATGATTTGAGAAAAACATGTATATTGCATTATTTTTATTTATTCAAACAGAATGAGTTTCTTACAATGAGAAGTACTTGATACCAACAAAAGTAATACAATTGAAAATACTAAAGAAATCTATACAATGGCAAGCTTGGCCTTATTATGATGCAAGTGTAATGTTCTCTGACAAACACAAAGTTTTTTAGGCTCCTTTGGTGGAAGGTACCCTCACGAGGAGGCGTGGGGTCTTTAGATAGTAGCTTGATTTCTTTTGTAATTCCCCATGATTCTTTGTCGGTTGTATTTCGTCAGATATCGGTATAGAGGAATCGTCTTGACTAATCTGATGGAGAGGAAGAGTGTAAGAGTCTTGGTAACCGTGGATGCATAGGCATGAATGCAAAATGTTAATGATGATGCAAGTGCAGCAGAAATCAGGATCAAGGATCAAGGCCTCTTGGACAACAACTTCTCATGGCCAATAAGATATGGTCGAACCCTCCAGATTCAGAGGTTCGACGTTGCTTTCTGGATAAATAGCTTGTGCATAAGTCAAAGATGGTCGAACCCTCCAGATTCAGAGGTTCGACGTTGATTGATTCTGATAGATAACTGATGTAGAACTTCTGTATAAGTCAAAGATGGTCGAATCCTCCAGATTCATAGGTTCGACGTTGATTCAGGATAGATAACCTTTGCATAAGTCAAATAAGGTCGAACCTTCCAGATTCGGAGGTTCGACGTTGATTATGATAGATAGTCTGAATGGCATAGGGTAGGATGGAGGCATGTTTTCCTGCAAAACAAAATTTCCCAACCCCTCTCACAGGTATGGTCTAGTACAAGGTAGGTCAAAAGGTCTCCAGCGTTAACAGTTCTCCTGAGACACCATCATTGTTGCAAATACATGCCAACAATGGTATCCCATTTGAACCTCAACTGGTCGTGGGTCTCATGATCGCAATCAACAGAACCTGACATTCTGTTGGCGTCATGACTATCCACTCTGTCCTAGGTAGCCTAAGTAACACTCTGGCCTGGGTATTGGGCCTTTTACCTCAAATCAGAAACATCCCATCCCAACAGACAGCAGAATAATAATCATAGTATATGAAAATAAAATGCGATGCATAAAGAAATAAAGCAATAAAGCAATAAAGTAATAAAGCAATAAAGCAATAAATAAACACCCAAAGAAAAGAAAACAAACACAAGCTAGGATCGACTCGCTAAGAACGGACCAGCACAGGTCTATCACGTCCCCAGCAGAGTCGCCAGCTGTCGCACGCTCGCGAAATGTGAACAGAGTCGCCACCAATATATTTATCCCAAAGAGGGAAAGGAATATCAGAAAACCTAGAATAAAGAAAGGACGAGGTCTTTCGACCAGAGATAGGGTACGGGAGTCGGTTACGCGAGGGGAAGGTACTAGCACCCCTCACGCCCATCGTACTCGATGGTATCCACCTATGTTTGTTCTATTCTAAGGGTGTATAAATCTAAAGCTTAATTACTAAGGGAATGCATGCAAATGAAAGAAAAGAAACACGGGGAAAATAAGGTTTATAAATAGTTGTGCTCGCTTAGGCCCCGCGACCCAATGCCTACGTATCCTTTTCAGGAATCAGAGCGCCGTAGTTCGGCTCTTTAGTTTTTGTTTGTTTTTGTGTTTTTTAGTTGAACAGTTACATTCGCACTCCGCTGCTCGACCTCTGGAGTCTTAAGCTGGGAATGGAGCGGAAATAACATGTCCAATTAGGAGAAAGAATGCCCTGAAGGCAAGAGAAAGAATGCCTCGGAGGCAAGAGAGAGAAGAGAGAAACTTGGTTTGTGTCTTTTAGATGTAATTCCATGATGAACAAAACCCAATACAAGGCTTCGCATCACTTCCTTACTTTGTTTAGGTCTGAGCCTTTATTAAGTATTTTAGATGTTTTTGATTGAGTGTTTTTTAAGGGATTTTAATCTGCGAGTTGAATCACATAGAATGTATGATGTCAGAGAAACAGATTAGGGAATGAATCCCACTCATTTCTCTGCATAACCGAGAAACAGATTAGGGAATGAATCCCACTCATTTCTCTATTGATTAAGAAACAGATTAGGGAATGAATCCCACTCATTTCTCTAAGTAGTGATCGAGAAACAGATTAGGGAATTGATCCCACTCATTTCTCTTTCACTAAGTGTTCGAGAAACAGATTAGGGAATAAATCCCACTCGTTTCTCTCCCACTTTTAATGTGATTCGCCTCTTCCTTTGTTAAGTACTTTAAAGTTGAAAAGGAAAAGAAGAAGAAAACTAGCTTAAGATGAATAACTAGCCTAAGTGTTTAAAAGGGAGTTTCTAGATCCTAATGTTATCATGGTATCTACCTAAAGTTAGGAATTTAAGGAAAAAAGACTAAACCTAATAGTTATGGAGATTATAGGTCCTGAATCTAAAGGAATGAGATTACACGCACAAGCAAAGATCAAAATTACAAGTAAAAATTACAAGTAAACAATGATACAAAATTGCACAAAAGCATAAAGTAACAAGTCAAAATATAGTACAAAATGAAGTAAAATACTATTATTTTTGTATGGTTTTTTTATGAAGGAAATTGAATTCTAATTAACCAAAAAAGGAATTAAAAGAGTTAGCCTAAAACTAATATTTTTTGTGATTATTTTTTATGTCAAAAATCATGTATTGAAGTCTAAGAATTAGTGGAAAAATTAGCAATTAATCACCTAAAAGAAATGGCAAAAAAGTAATTAAAACTAAAATTAAAAATAAAGGAACAGAGGGTGCAAAGTTGAAATTAGAGGTCTGAATAGCAAGGGCGCAGGGCCCAGGTCTGGCCCAAAAGATTTTTGTTGTTGCAGCAATGTGTTGCCAAAATGGCAATGGGCTCAGGGGTGTAGCTAGCAATTCGCGGCCCAATTGTTATGTTTGTTTACAGAATTTTATTTGTCAAGAAAAGAACATGAGCTTAAGGGGGGGTGCATTCAACATTCGTGTGGCCCATGATTGGAATTGACCCAGATTCATTTCTCATTATTATTGATTATTATGCCAAAATGATTCAATTAATCCAGATTAATCCAATTATCCATTTTCAATAATGATTAATTAAAGCTTATAACATTCAATTAATATGGACCTTAGGCTAATTAACAATCAGATTAAATTAACAAAGATAATTGAAATAAAAAAAGGGAATTAGGGTTAGATATTGTGACCTCTCAGCTCTCTTCTCTTCTTCCCGCGAATGAAACAGCGGCGGCGGAGGCGTTCCCTCTCATCTCTTCCGATCGCCATTCCGACCATGCTATGGACGATTGTTCATCGTTCCCTCTTATCTCCTCTCTTTCTTCATGAACGATAACGGAGCCACCTTCTCCACTCTCGGCGATCAACTCTCCGGCTACCGTGAATCAAGAAAACGAAACAACAACATGTCGTCTCTCGTCTCGTTTCTGTGCTTCTGTTGAGGTCATTGTTACGCAGCGTGGTGATGATGACGTTACACTGTTAAGGTTGAGTTTTTGTTGCCACAGATTGAAGCGAAGATGATGATGAAGCGTCGTCGTTCTTGAGGTTCCAATTTTCCTTTCTGCGTTCTTGATGATTTAAGCACGATATTGTTGTTGTTGCTCGATGATACTTCATGAAGGGAAACTTGAAGGTTCGTGAGGTTGTGCGATGATGATTTTGCGGAGCAGTAAAGGATTGATGATGGAGATGACGATTGTTGAAGTGAGGTTGAAGAGGTTGCTGAAAGAACATGTTGAAAGATATCAATCCGATGCCGACGATGATTGAAGTGGTTGGAGATTCTTGTTACTGAAGAACTGGTGGTGAAGAGTTGAGGGAGGAAAGATTGAAGAATTGGTGATGAAGGATGAAGACGGAAATGGTGTGGAGAATGAATCTGATCAACATGGTGAAAGAGCTGAGAGATGAAGAAAAATTGAGAAGTGAAGATGGTGATTGAAAAGGCTTCTGAATTATGGTAGTTCTGACTTTATAGCAGTGCCAGGTAATTCCCTTCTCTTTTCTGTTATTTCTGTTAACTAATTCTGTTAGTGGTTCTGTTATGTGGTTGGTTATAAGTTAGTTGTTAGGTTGTTATGACAGTTATGGAATCGGTTAGAGATTGGTTAGGATAAGACTCTTAAGGAAATGCTTGAAATATGGTTACAATTCTGTTTTATGGCTAAAACTGTTAGTGCTAAATTAACTGTTAGAGGAAGTTAAATGTTAGTTAGGCCAATCAAAATAGTTTAGTAAAAGGCTAGAAATTGTCAATTGAACTATCAAGAATTGGTTTATTGTGTTAGGGACTGTTAACAACAAGGTTGGGAGTTAGGTTAGTAATCCTTTTCTGTTGAGGTTAAGTTATGTAGGTACAGGCTGCTAATGTGAAGAATATATGATGTGGTTTTGTTTATATTGGCTGAGCTTTTTTTGTTGTATGCTGCAGGTGCTAACTGAACTGGTTTTGGTGTGGTTTTGTAGATGCTGCTGTATGTTGGATGGTGAAGTGCAAGGTCGTTTGGTCACAAAAGGAGAAAGAGAATTGAAGAAGATTTGGTTTTCTTTGAATAGAAGGTTAATTGAAGACTTATTCAAGTGAATTCTTCATGATAGATTAGAGTGCAAAGAGAATGTGTAATGTGTATAGTAATGATGTAAATGATAGGATAATTTGTAAATGGATGGATTTTGGGAATGATGTAATGTGATAAACTCTTGAACTTGAGATGAACTCTTGAATTTGTAAATAATGTGTATTTTTGTAATCTTCAATTGTAATGTATGTTGGGTTTCTTTGGAGAATGTTGACCTTTGTAATGAACTCTTACTGGGAATATCTTCCTTGTGGACAAACATTCATAACACTTGAGTAAGGTCATAAAATCTTGATAAATACCCTTTTGAAATATCTCTTGACAATTCTCCGATCTTCATAGGAGAATGCTTCCAAACTAATGGATAAATTATATTTGCGTCTTAAAGAAACCTTAACTTCAAATTGAACCTTTAGACACCTAATGTCTTGATGATCCTCACTTTAGTCAAAAGAAAAACCTCTTGGTTTAAATAGCCCAAATGATGGAACGCTTTGAATAGCACTTGAATGGAGAAACCCTAATCAATGATATCCTTGATCTCTGTGCTAAGCTATTGATTAATGATGCATGAGTTAGATGATCTAATGGATGGTATGCGGATGGTTGAGAATTATACGTCAATTATAAATAAATTAAGATGGGCAAATTTTGGGGTGCAACAATACTATATGTATAAAGTTATGTCGTAGGTTTATCACAGTCATTCGGATAAACCATATAGGTTCTGAATCTATCGCTACCTTCGGGGATAGATACATGACAAATAACTTGGTGCTGCACATACTATATGTACAAAGTTAGGTCGTAGGTTTATCACAGTCTATCGGATAAACTATATAGGTTCTGAATCTATCACTACCTTCAGGGATGGGTATATGAACAAATAACTTGCTGCTGCACATACTATATGTACAAAGTTATATCGTAGATTTATCACAGTCTATCGGATAAACTATATAGGTTCTGAATCTATCGCTACCTTCGGGGATAGATACATGAACCAATAACTTGGTGCTGCACATACTATATGTACAAAGTTATGTCGTAGGTTTATCACAGTCAATCGGATAAACTATATAGGTTCTGAATCTATCACTACCTTCGGGAATTGATACATGAACAAATAACTTGGTGCTGCACATACTATATGTACAAAGTTATGTCGTAGGTTTATCATAATCATTTGGATAAACTATATAGGTTCTGAATCTATCGCTACCTTCGGGGATAGATACATGACAAATAACTTGGTACTGCACATACTATATGTACAAAGTTATGTCGTAGGTTTATCACAGTCTATCGGATAAACTATATAGGTTCTGAATCTATCGCTACCTTCAGGGATAGATATATGAACAAATAACTTGGTGCGGCACATACTATATGTACAAATCTATGTCGTAGGTTTATCACTTTCTATTGGATAAACTATATAGGTTCTGAATCTATCGCTACCTTCGGGGTAAGATATATGAACAAATAACTTGGTGTTGCACATACTATATGTACAAATTTATGTCGTAGGTTTATCACAGTCTATCGGATAAACTATATAGGTTCTGAATCTATCGCTACCTTCGGGGATAGATACATGAACAAATAACTTGGTGCTGCATATACTATATGTACAAAGTTACGTCGTAGGTTTATCACAGTCTATCGGATAAACTATATAGGTTCTGAATCTATTGCTAACTTCGGGGATAGATACATGAACAAATAACTTGGTGCTGCACATACTATATGTTCAAAGTTATGTCGTAGGTTCGTAGGTGAATCTTATTGTGCGGGTGTGTATGAATAAGTTTAATGCTTATGTATGTATGTTTGCGTGTATGAATAATGTTTATGCGCGGAATGTTTATGAGACAAATGAATGTTGTACGTGTGTAATGATTGCGTTTAGGATGTTTGCTAGTGTTTATGTGTATATGCTAAATGAAATTCCAAAAATTTTATCTCCTTGTAACCCATTGGGTCCTTAACCAATACCCTGATACCCTCTTTTTGTTGATATCGAATTGTATTTGTGTTTTGAGGTACGTGGATGTCGAAGTGCTGATGCAAATTTGGGCTTTACGAAGTTAGGTTTATGCTATGTCAGATGAATAAAATGATATGTATGACTCGATGAAAGGGAGAAGTGCTTTGATGAATGCATGTTTTAAGTATGTTTGAATGATGCCCCAATGATGGGTCGTGGATGACGAAGGTGTAGAGAGATTGCTAATGTAACAGGGTTGTTTGTAACACGATGGTAGGGTGTTATGCCAGCATGATTTCCTGATACTCGTTTTGAAATCGAAGATCGCAGGCGTAGGAGAGATTCATTGAGGATTGTGAAGATACGAGGACAGTTTTCCCCTTTGTGGTATTTCTTGCCCCAATTTGTTGGTTATTCACAGAGATTTGTCCTAATATGAGCTTGGACGTAGTTTTATCGTAGTATGCACTTGAGATGTCTAGCCCATTATTTTGATTTTTGAAACACTCCACGCCCTTGACTTAGAATTACTTATCGTACGAATTTGATATGCATTGTCCCAACATTTGATAGTTGAAAGGTCCGCCCTCGATCTCCAGGATATGGAGGGCTAACCATGGTGCGATATTAATTTGATACGGATTGCCTCAAGTCTTCGAGTCTTTATACTTGAAGTCGCTTCGAAAAAGACTTGGATCCTACACACCGTAAGATGAAGTTGTTTTGAAATGCCACCCAATCTTCAGGATCTGGAGGAAGTACCCTTAGAAGGAACCTGAGTCTTTCTATACGAATTTGATACGCACCGCTTCAACATTATATAGTCGAAGGGTCTTCCCTCGATCTCTAGGATATGGAGGGCTAACCATGGTGTGATATTAATTCAATATGGACTGCCCTAGGATTCTTGAAAATTTGTACTCGAAGTTGCTTCAAAATTGAACTTGGGTCCACCATTAAGATATGAACTGCCCCAATATTTGAATTTCGAAGGATATGCCCCTGATTGACTAGAAATATATGCCCAGGTTGACAAGTTTTAAAATGGTCGCCCTAAGTCAGTAGGATCTTCATGTGATATGCCCCTATGATCATTGGAATTTTCCAATGATTAGGAGAACCTCCTAGATATGGTTCTTCTATATAGGAGTTTATTGAAATGAATTATCTTCGATCAAACCAATTTTGAGATCTCCTCGATGCCAAGTATTTATTTGAAAGTAAATTTGTACCCTTTGAAAAGTAATTCTTAGTTATGCACATGCCAGTTTTGAAATTGAAGTTCGTTATGAAATAGAAATGGATGATTAGAGATGGATGTTTGAAGAAACGAAGTGGTTAGCAATAATTTAACAAACATAGGAGTTAGTATAACACAATTATTCTTAGTGTGCTTTCATAGTTGACCTGGCTTCAATTAGGACTTTTAAAGGTTGTATCGTGTCCATGGTTCGTGGTTTAAGAAACAAAGGATATATATAAGGCTCAAAATTTGATTTAAACCCAACCCATTCTTCTTGATTTTCTCCAATCCTAAAGTCGATTAGTCCAAAGGGTGTATTCTATTTGTAGTTGTAGTGATGATGATAAGCGTTGATAAGATCCAAGCATTTGTCGAGAAGCATTGATCCTTGAGGTGACAGTCACAAGCTTGTTTTGCAATTTCTAGGATTTTTAATCTCTTATTTTTTGTATGCATCAATTCTTTTGAATTTTCGGTCCATCAGGATGCCCTAACTTTTGCTTAAGTATACATTTTTTTTCAAATTTTGATTTCCTTTGTTTGACTTAACGGGCTTCTTTTTGAAATTGATCTTGAAAATTTTCTTTTTTGATCTTGAACCTTGTGACTGCCATGTTTGATCTTGATTTGTAAACTTCATCTTTGTTGCTTCCTCGATCTTGAATGATGAATGTGATGAAGATGATGTGCTTGAACCTTTGCTTAGATTTACTGATTCTCTTGGGAATAGAATACACCATTGAATTAATCGAAATCCACTCTACCCCTGGTTAAGATTAAGGTTTATTTGAAAAATAGAAACAACTCCAACTTCTGGCTCGAGGTGGTTGACTACGGATTATCTCCTTTTTTTCTCCATTGTTTAAGGATTGAAATAATGCCTTACCTCATCAGCTCGGTCTTACATTGAAAGCATATGTTTAGAAAAATTCAGTCATTTATATTTCGTTATTCTCCCTTAAGTTTGTTAATAATTGAAAGTGGCAAGTTGAAATGGAATCAAAGAGTAAAAATGGAAAGTCGTAGTAATGAAGAAGCGAATGAATTAATTCCAAAACATGCATGATTATTTTATTGAATTACTAATAGAAAGGTACAAAGTTTACACCAAATACAACTTAGCAATCGCGAAAATTACAAATTGGAAATAAAAGCCTAATCATCCTAGGGATAAGCTTTTTTGCTGATCCAAATGAATTTGAGGCATACTTCTTAGTTCTTGGACTTGTAGAAGTATGGTGTGATCCTTGACTCTTCTTGGCCATACTAATCTTGTTGAGAAGTCAGTTGATCTTGATGTAGGGGAATCTCTAAGGATAATTGAATTTGAGGCGTAGGCGTAGGTACGTAATTTGTATAGTGAAGTGTTGCCTTCTCTCATTTTTAGGACCAAGCTCCTTTGAATCTCCAATGGTTGATTCTCCTCTCTCCACAATTTAGGACTCTTCTTGAGTTCATTTGTGAGTCTAAGGAAATCAGCTAGCGTAGTTGTTGGTTGGATAAGGGCGAAGGTGTAAATGCAAATGCAAATGTATGAAAATGCGTGGGTACGAGGAAAGAAACCAATATAGGCTACGGATTATGATAGATAGATGGAAATCCCTACAGGCTAGGGAATGCGTAGAAGAAAGCACATGGTGACCATTCAACAGTCACCAAATCCCATGGTCGTCGGGAGGCCATGCGACGTGCATAAGCGAGGACGTCATTTGTGGAAAGGTTCCATATGAAGAACATAACTTATCTAAATGACGGATGAAAGGGAATCCCTATAGGCTAGGGATGACGATGTATAAACGGAATTTCAAATCCTACAAGTTAGGGTACATGCGGGAGAGAGCACATGGTGACCGTTCAAGACAGTCACCAGATCTCATGGCCATCTAGAGACGATGTGACGTGCATTAAAGAAGATGTCCTTCGTGGGAAGAATAAGATATTCAAAAAGGAATCCCTATAGGCTAGAGATTGCAATAAACAAAGAAAATCCCTACAGGCTAGGGAATGCGTGGAAATGAACACATGGTGACCGTTCAAGATGGTCACCAGATCTCATGAGTCGTTCGCTTCAAATATAATGGCCCTCAGAATAGATATCCGAGGGCGTAGATTCAAAGTCTAATGAACGGATGGCTTGGATTGTATATTAACGTCAACAGATCCCATGGACCGTTCGCTTCAAATCTAATGGCCCTCAAAATAGATATCCGAGGGCGTAGATTCAAAGTCTAATGAACGGACGGCTTGGATTGCATACTGCCTAAGGATATACGGTATGCGAGCGCTTGGGGATCCATCAAGAGACTCCTTATCATGTGGTCATCATGAGGCCGCGTGTTGCGCATTCGGAGACGGAAGGACGTCCACTTAAACCAAAATCTGAGAGGTCTTATAGACAATGTTAGATTAAAAGGGAATCCCTACAGGCTAGGGATCCAGGTTAAGCGAAATAATACCTTATGAGTCTATGGGATGATACTCGTAGGAGGTAACCTTACGTAGACTTAGGTTTACCAGGTAATGTCCCTCTCGGGATGGCTTCTCATGAAGGGTGGGATGATAAAATTACCTTAGTACGTAGGTTCATAAGTTCGTCCTACGTATCTTCTACCTTTCCCAAAGGGGGTTTAATTCTAAGGGTCTCATGGGGCCCTTCATATCCTTCGAAACTTTTTTGTTTCTTTGGATTTTAGAAGGTCTCTTTTGTCCATGAGGTTTGAATTTTAGGGGTAGGTTCCCAGGGAGATCAGTCAAATTCAAAGTCCTACCCTCGACAAAGTCTAGCCTCATCTAAGACATTTCTCGGAATTTAACCCACTCTAAGTGGAATTATCATTATGACTCGTAGGCGATTAAAGTCTCCTTTGGTCTAATGACAATTCCCATACTTAGGTTTTATAAATTATTTTTCATCCCAGCAATTATAAAAGCAATATATATATATATATATATATATATATATATATATATATATATATATATATATATATATATATATATATATATATATATATATATATATATATATATATATATAGACTCTGTTTGGTAAGACATATTTTCGAACTTATAACTTATGTCTTATGTCTTATAAGCTCATATGATAATTTAGACCCATTTGGTAACGATCTTTTCATCACGAACTTATAGCTTATTTTACTAGCTTATAGCTTATTTTCCAGACGCTATTTTAAATAGCATTTTAGCTTATGTCTTATAGCTTCTTATATTTTCTTCCTTTTTTATCCTTAATATTTTAATTAATATCCATTTTAACCCTTATAATTTATTTTAATTTAAAATAAAATAATTGTATATTAAATATCTTTTATGTTATTTACATTCATAAGTTAATTGAACCGCCAATTTTACCAAACATTTCAATTAACTTATAAGCTATCAGTCTCAACCATCTGCTGTAAGCTATAAACTATTAGTCATCAGCCATCAGTCATAAGCTATAAACTATAAGCTATAAGCTATCAGCTAACTTATCAGTTAACCACTATTTTTATCAAACAGACCCATAATCTATGTCCAAAGTCTAAAATAGTTTAAACCTAAATATTAAAACAAAAACAAACAAAACAAAGAAAAAAAATAGAAAATGTGACAAAAAAATAGAGAAATAGGGAGAGCATCAGCGTCTCCCCTTTCTTTGCTCTCTCTTCCTTTAGTTTTAAAACCACCACCCACTCATAACTTGACATCTAGCAATTTTATTATTAGAAAAAGGAAAATGAAAACAAGAATATAACTAAATGAAATAAATGGTACAGAGAACAACACGTAACAAGATCTACTCCCTCTTCTCCAACTTTTAATCCTTTTCAAAATGTGAAAAAAAAATTTAAATAACCAGGTTTATTAAAAAAAATACCAAAAAAACCATGTTTTCGGGGTATTTACCAAACTGTCTAGGTTTGGTGACGATCAACCACGCTTCCCCCTAAAACCCAATCACTCGTTGCTCTTTCTCCTTCGCCTTCAAAGTTCACTCATGGATTCTGATGATCAACAAGGTTCTGTGATCAAAGGCACAACGCAAAATCAAGATTTGGCGGCCATTTTTGCGTCTTCCAAGGGTTCTCATTCCTTCGGACCAAAGCTTTCGATCAAGCTTCAGGAGAATAACTATCTCCTCTGGAATCAGCAGGTTGAAGGCGTTATCCTCACTCAGAAGATGCACAAGATTGTTGCAAGTCCGCAAGTTCCGTTGAAATTCAAGACAGCTCAAGATCGTCTCTCAGGTACGGTTTCTGATGAGTATGAGGCCTGGATTGTTCAAGATCAAGCTGTGTTTATCTGGCTCCTATCCACGATCTCTGAATCTGTTCTACCTAGGGTTCTTGCGTGTAAACACGCTTTTGAAGTTTGGGATAAAATTCATCAGTACTTCAATGCCCAGATGAAGGCTAGGGTACGTCAACTGCGTGTGGAGCTGAAATCTACAAAGAAAGGCAATCGCACAGTCACTGAGTATGTGCTTCGCATTAAGGCTATTGCTAATTCGCTCCTTGCAGTTGGTGATTCAATTACAGAGCAAGACCAAATTGATTCCATCCTTGAAGGTTTACCAGAAGAGTATAACCCATTCGTGATGCAAATGTATGGCAGCCCCACCACTCTGAATCTGTGTGATATTGAGGCACTTTTATATGTGCAAGAGGCACAGTTGGACAAGTTTCGCCAAGAATTGGCAGCTGCAACAATAGCAGCGAATCTTGCTCATTCAGGACAAGAGAGTCATGGCTCCAGAGGAGCTTACTCCGGTAACCGAGGAAGAGGCAACAGATACCCTCGCGGCAGAGGCCGTGGTGGAAGAGGAAGACAGTCAACTGGCACGCGCCCTACGTGTCAACTGTGTGGTAAATATGGTCATGCTGTGGTATCTTGTTGGCATCGCTTTGATGAGAATTATGCTCCACCAGACAACTCCAACACTCAAGCAAACTCTACTAACAATGCTACAGTGCAGCAAGATAACAATGAGATGGTACTCAACCCAATCAGGCCATAGCTATGATGGCTACTACCAAGCATTCTGGTTATACTCAGGAGTACTCTCTCCCTGCTGACTTGGAGTCTCAGTCATGGTTTGCTGACTCAGGTGCTACTCACCATCTTACTCCCTATGATTTATTTTTGCAGAATAAGAAACCGTATGTAGGATCTAATAGAGTCTTTGTAGGAAATGGCCAAACCCTCACCATACATTCTATAGGATCCATACACTTTCATTCCAAACTCTTGCCCAATTATAAACTGAATTTATTTGATGTGCTTCATGTTCCATCCATCACTAGGAATCTTTTGTCAGTTTCTAAGTTCTCGAGTGATAATAATGTTATCTTTGAATTCTTCTCTGATAAATGTTTCATTAAATCTCAGGCTTCTAAGCAACTTCTTGTTGAAGGAGCCCGTGATGCTAATGGATTGTACTCTTTCTCTCAACAATCGTTGGATCTCATCAGTCACTCAAGTACACATAAGAGTTTGTCCCTGCCAGCTTCCATTCAAAGCTATATTGTTTCTAATTCTGTTTCATATGAAAGTGTTAAATGTAATCCTAGCATACTTTGGCACCATAGGCTAGGTCATGCTAATTTCAATACTGTTTCTCAAATACTCAAATTGTGTAATATTCATACTTCTAATAAACAAAGTTCACACTTCTGTACTTCTTGTAATATAGGCAAAGCTCACAAAATTCATGCTCCTCTAACTAATACTGTTTACAAGAAACCCTTTGATATTGTGTTCACTGATTTGTGGGGGCCTGCACACTTACCTTCTAGTACTGGTTTTAAATACTATATTGCCTTTGTAGATGGTCATACTAGGTATACCTGGTTGTATTTTCTAAAGCAGAAATCTGAGGCATTACAAGCCTTCAAATTGTTCCATGCCTTTGTTCAGAATCAATTTAATGTCACTATCAAATCAGTCCAATCTGACTTTGGTGGAGAATATAGACCCTTCACTAAATTCCTTACTGAACTAGGTATCACACATAGGTTGACATGTCCACATACCTCACATCAAAATGGGACTGTGGAAAGAAAACACAGACACCTAGTTGAAATGGGCCTAACTATGTTATCTCACTCATCCATACCTCTCTCTTATTGGGACCACAGTTTTGCTACAACTGCTTACCTAATTAATAGACTCCCTACCACTCCTCTCACTAATGGTTTATCACCCTATTATGCTCTCTATGGGAAACATGCTGATTATAGGTCCTTAAGAGTGTTTGGTTGTTCTTGTTTTCCTCTGCTTAGGCCTTTTAATAAGAATAAACTTCAACATAGGAGTGCTGAATGTGTCTACTTAGGAGTGTCTCCCCAGCATAGAGGTTTCAAGTGTCTTAGCCCTGATGGTAAAATCTATATATCCAAGGATGTCACTTTCAATGAACATAGGTTTCCATTCTCTACCATGTTTCCATCTGAGTGCCAGACTCAACCTCTTCCTAATAATGATCCTGGTGCTCATTTGAGCAAGAGCTCTCCTTCACCCTGTGTTTTTCAGCCCATAGCTTCCCCTACAATTTCAAACAGCAACCAGCATAATGCTACCCCTGACAGTCCTAACCTTGTTGCACAGTCTGAACATGTGAGTCCTAAACCTCTCACAAATCCTAATGGTGTGTCCTTTACTCACATCTCTCCCACTTTTCATATAAATCCTCAGCAGTCCAATCAGTCTGTGCCCTCAGTTTCTAATACAGCTCTGTCCTTGTCTGCCAAATCTGTGACCAGTCAAGCTCAAGGTCACACTTCTCCCAATAACACAGCTGTTCAGTCTGCTACTCCTACACAGCACAATATTAATTCTAATGATGGCAGCCTGAGTCCCTTTAACCCTGAGGGTTATGCAGGATACCCTGCTCCTAGTCTGCCTAATAGTCCAGAGGACAGTAATACTAATGTTCACAATTGTCCAGAGGACAATAATATTGCCAATATCAATGATGCTCCCACTAGTCAGTCTCCTATTTCTTCTAATCTACAGAATGCTTATAACAATATATCTCCTCCTAGTCTTCCCCTTTCTTCCAATGAACTTACTCTGTCATCTTGCATTCCTATTTCTGAGTCCTCTCAATCTCCCTCTATTGGCAATAGTAAACCTGTTATTCATTGTGTTCAGAATGACCATCCTATGCTTACTCGTGCTAAGACTGGAAATTCTAAACCAAAAGCCTTCTTAGCTCAAACAGATTCTGAACCTACTAGCTACAAACAGGCCTTACTTAGTCCTCCATGGGCTAAAGCTATGCAAGATGAATTCAATGCATTACTTGCAAATAAAACCTGGAGTTTAGCACCTCTACCCCCTGATAAAACTCTTGTAGGATGTAGGTGGGTCTTCAAACTTAAACAAAATGCTGATGGTTCTGTTCATAAACATAAAGCTAGGTTGGTTGCAAAAGGTTTTCATCAAGAACAGGGATTTGATTTTACTGAAACGTTTGCCCCTGTAGTAAAACCTACTACTATTAGAGTTATCCTTACTCTTGCTATCACTTACAAGTGGGAAATTCAACAAGTAGATGTTAATAATGCATTTCTCAATGGCACCCTTCATGATGAGGTATACATGAGCCAACCCCCTGGATTCATCTCAGCTGATAAGACCTTAGTCTGCAAACTTCACAAAGCCCTTTATGGTCTAAAACAGGCACCAAGGGCCTGGTATGAGAAACTCACTCAGGCTCTGATACAGTTTGGCTTCACCTCCTCAAAGTGTGATAGTTCTCTCTTCACATACTGCAAACAAGGCATCTCCTTATATATCCTTGTATATGTTGATGACATCCTCATCACTGGCTCCAGTCCTACCTTGGTTCAGGATATCATCAACAAGCTTCATGCCAAATTTGCCTTGAAAAGGTTGGGGAAACCAAGTTACTTTCTTGGTATTGAGGTAAAACATCTAACTAATGGCTCTTTGTTGCTAACTCAGTGTAAATATATTAAAGATCTATTGAGCAAAGCAAAGATGTTAAATGCTAATGGTGTGCCAACACCTATGCTTAGTAACTGTAATATAGCTAGCCACTCAGCAAAAGACACGTAGGCTAACTGAACTATAACTACCAACCAAAAATATATCACTATATACAATGGATAAAACTTAGTGAAAAACTATACTCCAATACCCCCCCTCAAACTGAAGGACATGGAACAACCTTAAGTTTGGTGCGAAGATCCTGAAACGCAGTCGTGCCCAACGGTTTTGTAAGAGTGTCTGCAATTTGAGCAGCGGCAGGCACGTGTTTGATCAACATTCGTTGTGCAACAACTCTTTCACGCACAAAATGAATGTCCAATTCAATGTGTTTGGTACGGGCATGTAACACAGGATTGTGGGAGAGTAAAACCGCACTGAGATTATCACACAATAATGTTGGAGTATGGAAGGGAATGTGAATTTCAGCTAGCAGAGATTCAAGCCAAAGTAGCTCAGAGGTTGAGTGAGCTAAAGCACGATATTCAGCCTCAGTACTTGATCGAGCAACAAGAGATTGCTTTTTGGAGCTCCAAGAAACCAGGTTGGGGCCAAAGAAAATGCAGGAGCCGGAGGTAGATCGTCTATCATCCGGATCACTAGCCCAATCGGAATCACTGTAGGCACGGAGAGAGAATTTTGGTGCTGCAACAGAAGGAGATAATAGGAGGCCATGACTAGCTGTGCCACTTAAATACCGTAGTAAACGTCGAACAACAGCCCAATGCGTATCTAGAGGACAAGACATGAATTGGCAGGCTTTATTTACACTGAATGCAATATCAGGACGAGTCAAGGTAACATACTGCAGAGCACCCACTATAGACCTGTAGAGTTGCGGGTCAGAGAATACAGCATCACCATGTTTACTGAGTTTACAGTTACTAAGCATAGGTGTTGGCACACCATTAGCATTTAACATCTTTGCTTTGCTCAATAGATCTTTAATATATTTACACTGAGTTAGCAACAAAGAGCCATTAGTTAGATGTTTTACCTCAATACCAAGAAGCAAGGTTAACGATTCTGCACCAAAACAACTCATATCAAACTTGCTGAAACGCTGTTCAAATCTAAACTCAGAATCTTCATCTTCATCAAAGCTCACTACATTGCTGTTGT
Source organism: Vicia villosa (assembly GCF_029867415.1). Lineage (NCBI taxonomy): Eukaryota > Viridiplantae > Streptophyta > Magnoliopsida > Fabales > Fabaceae > Vicia > Vicia villosa. The sequence continues at coordinate 89,423,053 of NC_081185.1, read as the reverse complement.
AATATATTAGTGAGATTAAGCTTAAACGTTAAGAGAAATATCACAGTTTGTGATTAACGCTTTCAAGAAGCATTTGTAATACTCTTAGAATTGATTACATTAAGTTGTAAGGAACTAGAGTGATCGTGTGGATCAGAATACTCTAGGAAGTCTTAGGAGTGAACTAAGCAGATTGTAACTAGAGTGATCGTGTGGATCAGTATACTCTAGAAAAGTCTTAGAGGGTATCTAAGCAGTTGTTCCTGGAGTGATCAGTGTGTGATCAGTAGACTCTGGAAGACTTAGTTGCTGACTAAGTGGAAAACCATTGTAATCCGTGCGATTAGTGGATTAAATCCTCAGTTGAGGTAAATCATCTCTGCGGGGGTGGACTGGAGTAGTTTAGTTAACAACGAACCAGGATAAAAATAACTGTGCAATTTATTTTTATCTGTCAAGTTTTTGAAGCTACACTTATTCAAACCCCCCCTTTCTAAGTGTTTTTCTATCCTTCAATTGGCATCAGAGCGCCGGTTCTAAGGTGCAAGCACTTAACCGTGTTTAGAAAAGATTCAGGAAGAGAAAAACGCTTCAGTAAAAGATGGTTGATGAAAGTGAAAAGTCTACACCTGCATCTACATCTGGCTCTGCTGAGCAATACAACGGTAACAATGGTTATACTAGACCGCCGGTATTTGATGGTGAAAACTTTGAATACTGGAAAGATAAACTGGAAAGTTACTTTCTTGGTCTAGATGGTGATCTATGGGATCTTCTGATGGATGGTTACAAACATCCAGTAAATGCCAGAGGCGTAAAGCTGACAAGGCAAGAAATGAATGATGATCAGAAAAAGCTTTTCAGGAATCATCATAAATGCAGAACTGTTTTGCTGAATGCTATCTCTCATGCTGAGTATGAGAAGATATCTAACAGGGAAACGGCCTATGACATATATGAGTCCTTGAAAATGACTCATGAAGGAAATGCTCAAGTCAAGGAGACTAAAGCTCTAGCTTTAATCCAGAAGTATGAAGCCTTCAAGATGGAGGATGATGAAGACATTGAAAAAATGTTTTCAAGATTTCAAACTCTTACTGCTGGATTGAGAGTTCTTGACAAGGGATACACCAAGGCTGATCACGTAAAGAAGATCATCAGAAGCTTACCCAGAAGATGGGGTCCTATGGTGACTGCATTCAAGATTGCAAAGAATCTGAATGAAGTTTCTCTGGAAGAGCTTATCAGTGCCTTGAGGAGTCATGAAATAGAGCTGGACGCAAATGAGCCTCAAAAGAAAGGTAAGTCTATTGCATTAAAATCCAATATCAAGAAATGCACTAACGCTTTTCAGGCTAGAGAAGAAGATCCTGAAGAATCAGAATCTGAAGAAGAAGATGAACTGTCCCTGATTTCCAGAAGGCTAAATCAACTCTGGAAGACCAAGCAAAGGAAGTTCAGAGGCTTCAGAAGTTCAAAGAAATTTGAACGTGGAGAATCTTCTGATGACAGAAGATTTGACAAGAAGAAGGTCATGTGCTATGAATGCAATGAGCCTGGACACTTCAAGAATGAATGTCCAAATCTTCAGAAGGAAAATCCCAAGAAGAAGTTTCATAAGAAGAAAGGTCTTATGGCAACCTGGGATGAGTCAGAAGATGATTCAGACTCTGAAGATGAACAGGCTAACTGTGCGCTGATGGCGACAGAAGATGACGAATCAGAATCTACATCAGAATCAGATTCTGAAGAGGTATTTTCTGAACTTACTAGAGATGAGTTAGTTTCCGGTCTAACTGAACTTCTGGAACTCAAGTCTCAGATTAGTCTCAAATACAAAAAGCTGAAAAAGCTATTTGAATTTGAAACAAAGAAGCTTGAGTTGGAAAATTCTGAATTAAAAGAAAAACTTTTAAAATTATCCAATAATGTTGGATCTCCTTCTGATTCAGAAAAATCCACTCCTAGTCTAAACCATATTCTGAAAGAATATGATTTAAGTTTCAGGAAGTTCTTATCTAGAAGTATTGGCAGAAGTCAGCTAGCTTCTATGATATATGCTGTGTCTGGAAACAAAAGAGTTGGCATTGGTTTTGAGGGTGAAACTGTAGCAACCTGCCTAAAAATTTCAGCTTTTGAGTCGCCACCTATTCTGAAGGGCGAATAGGAAACCCTACGCAAATAAGAGATTGAGGGTAAGTTATTATAATCAGGCTGAGGGAAGGTATGAGGCACCCTCAGCCCTTTCCTAAAGGCTAACAGTCAAAGATTAGGGTTGCATGGCAGGAATTAGGGAGAAATGTGGCAAATAGAATTTAAGGACATGATTGAGATTTTGAAGAGGGGGACTCGCCTTGTTGCCAAGTGCCTACGTACCTCCTTAGGGAGGATCAGAGTCAACGTAGTTCGGGAAGAGTTGTACGCCATTTAGAGTTGGAATTTGATTTGATATGGTTTTTTAGAGGCTTTTTGGTCGGCCTATCGCAGTTTGGGTTTGTAATTGTAGTTTGAATGGAATTTAGAATTATTAGGATTTGGGGCGTACAACCCTGATTTGGCACTATTAACCGCGATAATCGATTAATTCAATTACCATAGTTAAAAGATTTGAAATTTGCATCACTACCAATTTTAATCGATTGATTCGATTATCACTAATAATGAATTAAGGTATATTTTTATAATTTCATAGAATTTTAAATGCATTGTTACCCCTCGCAATCGATTGATTCGATTAAAAAGAGTAACAAATTAGATCGAAGGGAAGTCGATTAATCATCACAATCAATAAAATAATTGCAACCATTTAACCAAAATAATAGAAATTGATTATATTTAATTAAATAACATTTTAATAAAAAATATTGTTAACCATAGCGATTAATCGATTTAATCGGCACGAATAACAAATTATAATTTTTAATAATAATATCAAATAATATTTTTAATTTACAAAAATAATTGTTATACATAATTAATTATATAAAAGAATTAATAAAAAAAACAAATATATTAATTAAATGGAATTAGTTAATTAGGCTTAGATTCAATGTGGTTGGTTTGAGGTTTATAGCATGGGGACTAGATCTGGGGCGTCAGATCTACAATTAGTGATGGTTCAGTGGTGAGGATCTGAAGGCGCATGGTGCTCTATCCAGTCACGCGTGCACTGGATCTGAAACAAGGATCTCATAAAAATATAGTGTTGGAGGGAGGGCTCGAACCTGCGACCCTCCACTCCCAAACGCGTTCCATAACCAATTCAACCAAGCGAAGCGCTTGTTTATTATATGCGTTCAGTAAAATAAATAAAATAAAAGACACTAAACGGAAAAAATCACGCGCGCGAAATTCAAACTAGCGAACCAGACGATGCCAGCTCATCGTCTTCCCCAACCAAACAGCAAAAAAACCTGTAACATTAGCTATGGATCTGCTACGAAAACTGCTTGTAGCAATCAGACTTGAAAAAATAGCGATTAGGACCTCACAACATATAAATATTTCGCGACCCTCCTATCATGTTCGTATCAACCCTGCGAACATAGCTATACCCTCGATTTGGCTTAATTTCACCTCTATAGCAAAACCCCAAATTGGAACCCTAGAACTCAAAACGGACTCTAATGGTGGAACTCGTTCTAAACGCATAAACTTCAAACGAATGACCCAGAAACGATCACAGCATCATAACTAATCATAATATATCATTAAAAACATGTGAGGATGCATGAATTGTTCCAATCGATCCAAGTTTCAGAACCACTTACTTTGACAGATCGGAGGATTTTCTGGGGTTGTTGATGTAGTGCACCTATCCAGACTCGTTCCAAATTCTTCAAGGAACCTTTTGCAATTCTTAAATCTCGTTGAAACTGCTTGAATCTTCAAAACCGAATTCACTCTTTTTGAAGAATTTTGAGTTCTTGCAATGTTCACCTCTGCAGCCAATTTTCAATCCTTATTCATGTGCACGACCTCCTTTACTTATAGGGAGTGATTTAGGTTTAGAAAAAAAAGCCCAAACATCTCTTGAATCCAACCTTGCCATGATTGAGAAATTTGATTTTTTTTCTTGAATAAAAATCTTTCTATTTTGGTCATGATTTGCATTTGGTCTTTCCATATTGATTATGCACGAAATTAACAATATATTTTGCCATTAATACTAATTGAAATTGGCCTCTATGAATATTGTATCATAATATTTGATTTTATACTTAATTAAATCATAAAAATGAAATAAAAAATATATTAAATCAATTAATTTGATAAATTTCGTGCCCTTTTGTTTTGGACAAGATAATGGCTTGTGGATCAAGTTTGTACCATAAAATCATAGGCCCATTTGCAAAATTTCTCCTTTTGAACCCTCCTTTTTCACATTTGGTCCCTCAAAATCACCTAACTTTGATCAAGCATATCTCACTCAATTTTAAGCTATGCGGGAGTTCTAATACTTTTTAGAAACCTCAAGAGGTCCTCTATAAGCCACTTTGGAACATTTTTCTCATTCGAAGCTTTTATCTTGATCATACCTCTTTTGGGAAAAAACTACTTTTGAAGGATGCCTGAAAATGACCTGTAATCTTTTGCTTTGTATCTCTTAAATGAAGCATTTTTAGCCCTGGCTTGTGATACACAAAGTTGTAGAGGATTCAATTTCCTTCAAAATAGACTTTGAGTGGGGAATTTCTGATGTTCCATGTGAAAGTTATGCTCAGTCAAAGTTGGGTTGACTTTCTCCTAAGAAACCCTAATTTGAGCCTTTCCATATTTGCTCATCTCTGAGTTTCTATTATTGGAATCATGATCAGTTCTTGATCAAACGATGGTTATGCGCCCCATACTTGATATTTGCCCAATGGTTAAATTTTGGATCATGCCTTGATTATGATTGACCTTTCAATTTGGATCAGTTGACTGTGAATTATCTGGATTATGTGAATGAGCCATGCCTTGAGATTTGAACCTTGCTTTTGTTATGAGAAAAGTGTGGGAGGTAAATTTTGGGGTATGACAGCTGCCCCTATTTAATTACCTTGGATTGGGTGACAAGAGGGGTGTAGACCTCGCGTCGTTCCGATCGAAGAGTTATTAAATACTGGAAGACCCTTAAATTTACCTTGAGTTTGGGTATGGATGAAGAGAAGTCTCCTGCTAAAGCCTGAGTCTTACATAGCGAGGATCTTTTGTTGGTTGTGTAATTGGCTTGCTATGGCCAGCAAGCCTCCGTAGTTTGTGAACTCCCACTTACTATAGTTCTAGTAAGTTTCCGTAATTTGTGGACCCCAATAGGATTGTTTGCTATAGTTCTAGCAATTTCACCTGTACTGACAGGGTTATCTGCGAATGTCATCGCAGAATTTACCTGTACCACCAATAGGGTTATTCACGAGTGTTATCGTGAAATTTACCTATATTATCAGGGTTATCTGCGAATGTCATCGCAGAATTTACCTGTACCACCAATAGGGTTATTCACGAGTGTTATCGTGAAATTTACCTATATTATCAGGGTTATCTACGAATGCTATCGCAGAATTTACCTGTACCACCAATAGGGTTATTCACGAGTGTTATCGTGAAATTTACCTATATTATCAGGGTTATCTGCGAATGTCATCGCAGAATTTACCTGTACCACCAATAGGGTTATTCACGAGTGTTATCGCGAAATTTACCTATATTATCAGGGTTATCTACGAATGCTATCGCAGAATTTACCTGTACCACCAATAGGGTTATTCACGAGTGTTATTGCGAAATTTACCTATATTATCAGGGTTATCTACGAATGCTATCGCAGAATTTACCTGTACCACCAATAGGGTTATTTACGAGTGTCGTCGCGAAATTTACCTATATTATCAGGGTTATCTACGAATGCTATCGCAGAATTTACCTGTACCACCAATAGGGTTATTCACGAGTGTTGTCGCGAAATTTACCTATATTATCAGGGTTATCTACGAATGCTATCGCAGAATTTACCTGTACCACCAATAGGGTTATTCACGAGTGTTGTCGCGAAATTTACCTATATAGAATTTTGTTTTGTAAATGCGCATGCATCATGCTTATGTGTTATGCACATGCCCCTGTCGATTGTATAATGCGTATGTGTGAATGTTTACACATGCATATGTTGTATGTATACTGATGAATGTATGTAATGATGTATGTATGATAACCCCGACTCCTTATCTCCTTATCACTCATCTCCTTATCACCCATTGCCTTTGTTTAACCTCTTTTGAATTGTTTGTGAACTCTGGCTCAGTTCGTATTCGGATGACTTGCCGACCCCCCTTTTTTGTGAAAGGATCAACCTGGGGTAACACCAGTGCAAGGTGTGTGTAGCGTTCCGGAGATTTTGTCTTTTGCTTTTGTGTTGCAAGTTTGCAAGTTTCTCATGTTAAATCCATGTTAAAGTTTATAAAAATAAATTACCCTTTGCAAATGATTTTGAAATTAGAAATGAAGCACAGTATGCGAAAAAAGGAAATTTTTATTGATATTGCCTTGAATTGGCGAGTGTACAGAAATGCGAAGAAAGAAAATGACAAATAGAAATGATATTAATACTGCCGCTGATCTTTTTGTTATCGAGGGCCCCAATAATCCTTCGACTTCATAAGCAGATGATTGCACGACCCCTTATCCTTCGTAGTTTGCCTTCGGCTTATGTCCGGTAATCCTGCTTTTGCTAGGCATAGTACTTCTTGACCGCGTCTGAGTTGATCGGGTGCGGTAGCTCATCCCCATCCATTGTAGTGAGGACTAATGCCCCTCCCGAGAACACTGTTTTTACAATGTATGGCCCTTCGTAGTTAGGTGTCCATTTTCCACGGGCGTCGAGTCGAGGTAACAGTATCTTCTTGAGGACAATGTCACCTTCTTTGTAGGTTCGAGGTCGGACTTTCTTGTCAAACGCTTTTTTCATCCTCTTCTGATAGAGTTGTCCATGACACAAAGCTGTCAGTCGCTTTTCTTCAATGAGATTAAGCTGATCAAAACGAGTTTTTACCCATTCCGATTCTTCTAACTTTGTGTCAGTTATGACCCTTAGTGACGGGATCTCCACTTCGATTGGGAGGACGGCTTCCATACCGTAGACTAGAGAGAAGGGGGTTGCCCCTGTAGACGTGCGCACTGAGGTTCTGTAACCGTGTAAGGCGAAGGGAAGCATCTCGTGCCAATCCTTGTATGTTTTCACCATCTTTTGTATTATCTTTTTGATATTTTTGTTTGCAGCTTCGACAGCGCCGTTCATTTTAGGCCTGTATGGTGAAGAATTGTGGTGTTCAATCTTGAACTCCTCGCACAGCTCCCTCATCATGTTATTGTTCAGATTCGACCCATTATCGGTGATAATCCTGCTTGGAACCCCATACCGACATATGATATTATGCTTGATGAACCGAGTGACTACTTGTCTTGTTACGTTGGTGTAAGAGGCGGCTTCGACCCATTTGGTGAAGTAGTCTATGGCAACTAATATAAATTTGTGTCCATTCGAAGCTTTAGGTTCTATCATCCCTATCATGTCAATTCCCCACATTGCAAATGGCCATGGTGAACTCAGAACATTCAACGGGTTTGGTGGTACGTGCACCTTGTCAGCGTAGATCTGGCACTTGTGACATGTCCTTGCGTATTGGAAACAATCAGCCTCCATTGTTAACCAGTAGTACCCTGCTCGCAGTATTTTTCTAGCCATTGAATGTCCGTTTGCATGGGTTCCGAAGGTTCCTTCATGTACCTCCCTGATAATCTCCTTGGCCTCGTTTTTATCTACACATCTCAACAGCACTGAATCATAATTCCTTTTGTATAGGATGCTTCCGCTTAAGAAGAACTTGGATGCAAGTCTCCTCAGTGTCTTTTTATCAATTGTTGAGGCATTCTCCGGGTATTCTTGTTTTTCCAGGTATTTTTTAATGTCGTGGTACCATGGTTTGTTGTCAGACTGTTCCTCAATCGCAAGGCAATAGGCAGGTTCGTCGAAGTGTCTAACAGTTATCCGTGGTTCATGGTTTGGCCAGGTCACCTTGAACATAGAGGAAAGCGTTGCTAGTGCATCGGCTATTTGATTTTCTTCCCTCGGGATATGAGTAAAAGTGATAGTATCAAATTCAGCCGTCAACTCCAGTATAAGGTCTCGGTATGGGATTAGCTTTGCATCTCGAGTGTCCCATTCTTTGTTGACCTGATGGATTACCAATGCTGAGTCTCCGTATACATCAAGGAGTTTGATTCTTAGGTCGACCGCAGCTTCTAACCCCAATATGCATGCTTCGTATTCTGCAATGTTGTTGGTACAGTCGAAACATAGTCTAGCAGTGAAGGGTAAGTGTCGGTCATCGGGAGATGTCAATACTTCCCCTATGCCATGTCCTAGTGCATTTGAGGCACCGTCGAACATGAGTTTCCATACCAAACCCGGTTCGGGTCCCTCATCGGGTCCTGGTATTTCATAGTCTCTTACTAGCATAATATCCTCGTCGGGGAAGTCGAACCTCATAGATTGGTATTCCTCGAGTGGTTGGTGGGCAAGATGTTCTGCCAAGACACTCCCTTTTATTGCTTTTTGAGTTACGTACTGTATGTCGTATTCGGACAACAACATTTGCCATCTTGCAATTCTACCCGTGAGAGCCTGTTTTTCGAACACGTATTTTAAAGGATCCATTCTCGATATCAGCCATGTGGAGTGGTTCAGCATATATTGCCTTAGACGTTTGGAGGCCCATGCTAGGGCACAACATGTCTTTTCCAATGGTGAATACCGAGATTCGCAATCCGTGAATTTCTTACTGAGGTAGTATATAGCGTGTTCTTTCCTACCTGTTTCATCTTGTTGCCCCAGTACACACCCCATAGACCTTTCGAGTACTGTGAGATACATGATTAGTGGCCTTCCGGGCACAGGAGGTAAAAGTATGGGTGGTTCTTGCAAGTAGTTCTTTATGGTTTCGAAGGCTACTTGACAATCATCATTCCACTTGATAGGTTGATCCTTTCTGAGTAGTTTGAATATAGGCTCGCATGTAGCTGTTAAATGTGAAATGAACCTTGAGATGTAATTCAATCGACCCAGGAAACCTCGTACCTCTTTTTCTGTCTTCGGGACGGGCATTGCTTGTATGGCTTTTACTTTGTCAGGATCAACCTCTATGCCTCGTTGGCTTACAATGAATCCCAACAACTTTCCCGACCTTACACCAAACGTACACTTGTTCGGATTTAACCTTAGCTTGTACTTCTTTAAGCGCTCGAACAACTTATGTAGATTTGTAATATGCTCCTCTTCAGTGCGAGACTTGGCAATCATATCATCTACATATACTTCGACCTCTTTATGGATCATATCATGGAATAATGTGACCATGGCTCTTTGATATGTTGCCCCTGCATTTCTCAACCCGAATGGCATTACTTTGTAGCAAAAAGTGCCCCAAGATGTCATGAAGGTGGTCTTTTCCATATCCTCGGGAGCCATCTTGATCTGATTATACCCGGAGAAACCGTCCATAAAAGAGAACACTGAAGCTTGTGCTGTATTATCCACCAAGATATCTATATGTGGAAGTGGGAAATCATCTTTTGGACTTGCTTTATTTAGATCCCTGTAATCTACACACATGCGCACTTTCCCGTCTTTCTTAGGAACCGACACTATGTTTGCAATCCATGGTGGGTAGTCTACCACAGCAAGAAACCCGGCATCGAACTATTTGAGCACCTCTTCCCTAATCTTACTATCCATATCTGGTCGAACCCTTCTGCGTTTTTGCCTGACCGGCGCACATCTTTCTTTGAGAGGTAACCTGTGTACCACGATGTCTGTATCCAAACCCGGCATGTCACGGTATGACCAAGCAAAAATTTCTGCGTACTCGTGGAGGAGCTTGATTAGCGTTGCTTTTACGTCCTTACCTAGCGTTGCCCCAATCTTAATGTTCTTGGGTTCTTTATCCGTTCCCAAGTTTATGATTTCAATGGCCTCTTGTGGAGGGAGCATGCTTTTGGATTCCTTATCCACTAACCTTGACAACTCTTCCGGAGGTTCATCGTCTTCCTCATCCCCTTCTTCAGCCTGATTAGCGAGAGCCTCGAGTTTGTATAGAGTCTCAGCAGTATTATTATCGGTGGTGTCAGAAAGTGATTTGCACATGTTTTATGTTTGTTTTCTTTTAGTATGCAGATGTGAACGTGCTTTGTTTGTGCAAGAAATTTATTTGTCATTTTCAGAAATGGAAAAGGAATAAATGCGAGAAAAGACAATATTTTCAATACCAAAATGCAAAGACAATTTTATTAATAAACTTCGAACTTGAAAGTAAATGGGGCCCTTACAAACTAGCTCTATGCTTCGGGCGAGGCATGAGCGTTATTGTTTTTCTTTATTTAAAAAAGGGAAATAAAACACACAAAAGCAAATTACTTCGAAATGAAAACTATCTCCGGTATCTCCAGGCTTGTCCAATTCTGAAGCTGTTCTCCTGGCCTGATCTCTCGAATGAAATTGGACGTCCCTTCTCGAGAGTCCTGATTGGACACCATAGCCACATGCTCATAACCGCCAGTCACAAAAGTTTGCATTATTGGGGGAAATGGTTGTTCTTCTTTCTTAATGCTTGTGACCTTGGTGGGTTGGTATCCTAACCCCAGGCGATCCTTCTTCTCCAGAACTTCTGGCAGCTTGCCCCAGCCTTTAGTATCTGCGTCTTGTAGGTCTTTCCATGAGGTTACCGCCCTTCTTATCTTCTCCACTGGTAGTGTGATAGCAGTTGCAATTTCTAGAGCTTGAAATGCGGTACCCAATGCTTCGTCTCCAGCCTCAATATATCTGTATGAGTTTAGATTGCTGACAAATATATCCTCTTCTCCATTGATAGTCACTATGGAGTTCCCATTCACAAACTTTAATTTCTGATGGAGGGTGGAGGTGACTGCCCCAGCTGCGTGAATCCAAGGATGCCCTAGCAGGCAGGTATAAGCTGGCTCAATTTCCATCACTTGGAAATTGATGCAGAAAGTGTGGGGACCAATTATGACAGGGAGGTCTACTTCTCCAAACACCGGACTCTGTGACCCATCGAAAGCCTTAACCACCAGACGACTAGGTTTAACCACAAGTCCTTCTAAGGCTATCTTGTCAAGTGTTGCTTTTGGCATCACGTTTAAGGATGACCCCGTGTCGATCAAAACTCTAGCCAGATGAGCCTTCCCACACTGCATGGAGATATGCAAGGCTTTGTTGTGTGACTTTCCTTGTAGGGGTAGCTCATTGTCACTGAAACCTAGGCATGCCCCAGCAGTTAGATTGGCCACCATTCCGTCAAATTGATTGACTGTGATGTCCTTGGTTACATGGGCAGCGTTTAGGATCTTCATCAGAGCATCTCGATGTTTCTCAGAATGTATCAATAGTGATAAGAGAGATATCTTAGATGGTGTCTGTTGCAGTTGATCCACCACTCTATAATCACTCTTCTTAATCAGAGCAAGAAACTCCTCAGCATCCTTATTAGAAGTTTCTTTATCCTTAGGTTCAGCCTCGTCACTTGGTCTTACCACCGCTTGTCCTCCAGGTTGTGTCAAGTTCTCACTAGACGTTTGTGGTGCCTGCGTAGTTTTGAATATGCGCCCACTACGGGTCATGCCTCCAGGTCCAACGATGCTTGATACTGCAGTATTAGTATCGGTCTCATATTCCCATGGTACCGCTTTCATCTTGTCCAAAGGATATGGTCCTCTGATTGGGATGATCTTGGTATGCTCTTGCGTAGGTATCATCACTGGTGACCTTGAGCACGGGATGATTAATGGCTTTCTTGCCCCTTGTGCGGGTATTATTAAAGGCTCGTTTCTTTCCACCATCGCCACATATTCCTCTTCAGGGTGTTCCTCCAATTGGATCAATCCTTGATCCGTGAGTCTCTGCAAAGTGTCTTTGAAAGCTTCGTTGTGTTCTAGGACAAACCCCTTTATAAGAAGATACCTCTTAAGGGCATCTATGGGGGAGTTCCGTTGTTGAACCAACTCTTGCTCATTGACAATTTCTATTGCATTGACTGCGCCTTCATGGTGTGGCATCGGATTTGTTTTCACATTGGGTTTGTCAAAGGCGATTGCCCCTGACTCAATCAGATCTTGGACTATGTGTCTAAAGGCCCAACATTTCTCCAGGGTATGTCCAGGAGAATTGGCGTGAAATTCACACCTTTCATTCGGCTTGTAGTTGGGTGTAACCTTGCCTGGAGGAAGAGGTGGCAGTGGCCTAACTTCTACCAAGGATTCATTTATTAAATATTTCAGAATTTCTTTCTTGGAAGTAGGTAGCGGATCGAATCTCCTTTGTCCTCCCGGAAACCGGTTTTGTTGTGGTGGATATGATATGGGGGGTCTGTTCTCCTGATGCCCTACAGCATTAGTCTCTCCTTCCTTCTTCTTTGTGAAGTTGGGGGTAGGCCTCTTTGCCTGATAGGAGTTAGATGATGCTCCTTGTATTTTCCCGCTCTTAATTCCGTCTTCTATTCTTTCACCAATAACCACTAAATCTGAAAAACCTGAGGACACGCTCCCTACCATTTTATCGTAGTATGGCCCTTGTAATGTAGCCATAAACATTTTTACGAGTTCTTTTTCCAACAGGGGAGGTTGGACTCGGGAGGCCATTTCCCTCCATCTCTGTGCATACTCCTTGAACGATTCCTCTTTCTTTTGTGACAAATTTTGGAGTTGCATCCGATCGGGTGCCATGTCCAAATTGTATTTATATTGTTTTAGGAACGTATTAGCAAGGTCGGTCCAGCTTCGGATGTGAGACTTCTCTAATTGCATATACCAGTCAACCGATGCTCCACTCAAGCTATCTTGGAAAAAATGCATCATCAACTTTTGATCATGAGCATAAGCAGCCATTTTTCGCACATACATGCGCAAGTGACTCTTCGGACAAGAGAGTCCCTTGTACTTTTCAAAATCGGGTATCTTGAATTTATGAGGAATAGTCAAATCCGGCACCAAGCTCATTTCATAGGTATCCACATCAAAGACATCATATCCTTCCATTGCTTTCATCCTTTCTTCCAGCGCCTTGATCTGTTCACTCTCCTTGGAATTCTCCCCAGAATCAGCAGAGGTCATCTTTGGTTGAGGGACTTGATCTGTGTCATTAGTGTCCCCATACTGTAGATCCAAGTAGTCCTCATCCCTAAGCGGATTGTTGATTGGAATGCGAACTGTGCGAGACGTCCCTTCTTTCTGAGTAGTAGGGATAAATCCTTCTTGAGAGGCCTCCCCCTCTTCATGAGTTGTAATAACCCTTTTTGAGGAGTGAGCTTTTGCCTTGTGAGGGTCATGACCCTTAACATATCCTAACAATGGGTTGCCATCCTTAGGTATCTCTTCATACTGATCATGAACTTCCTTAGCTTTGTCTTGCTTATCTTTGAGGTCTTTCATGAAGCTCAGCACTTGGGCCATTCCTCCTTGGAGGTCTTCAACAGTACCCTTTAGTTGGGTCATTTCCTCACGAAGGGCGGCCTGGTTCTGTTCCAATTGTTCCATTGCCCTTTTCTTTTGAGATCTTGTCTGAATTAGCGGTTGAGTTGCAATGGTGTGACTGGAGATGAAGATAGTTTTTCTTTAATGCTTGGTAATTAAATATGACATGCATGATATGAATGTTATGCTTATGCTATGTTCATGTCTTATCCACATTATTATAGTAAATATACATTCTTTTTTTTTTTATTCTTTTTTCTTTTTTTTTTCCTTGCATATATTTATTTGGTGAATATTATAGGAACAATAAGTAAATGCGAAAATAACCACACTTTATTAATTGAAAGAAAATACCACTTCATTGTTGGTTTACAAAAGGAAAGGAAACTGAAATTAAAAAATACTCAAAGTAAATCAAATTAAAAGTACTTGAAATAAAAGCAACAAGGAAATATCATAAAGCTAAGAACGCCTTTGGATGTCTTCTTTGAACTTGTCCACCATGCTCCTACAAAGCTCCATAAACTCTTTGACGACTTTAGGAAGGATGATGGGAGAGGATTCTGCTCTTTCCAAACTTTTTGGAATATCCAGGATTAGATCATTACACAAGAAGACTAGCTTATCATAATCATCGCGACATTTCTCATAGTCTTCAAGCATCTTAGGCACCATGCTCACATGCTCGTAAGCTGTAGAAACGATTGTGTATTGTCTTTTCCAATAGTCTCTTTCGTTCAAGGCTGCCTCGTGTATCTCTTTTTCTCTCATGAACACTTCCCGAAGTGATACCATAGCTTGAAATGCTCTTTCGTACTCACCAGTGCGCTGTAAAAGCTCTTCTTCCGTGGTTAGTCTTCTTGCGTGCTCTTGTTGTCCAGCATTGCGAGCTTCTTGAAGATCATATTTGAGGTTCCTTATTTCCTCTTCTTGATCCTTAGTTCTATCAGTTAATTCAAAGACTACAGCTTCTAGATTTTTCTCGGATTCCGCTTTGTCATGGGAAGCCTTCTCATAACGTCTTCTCCACCTTGCAATTTCCGCATTAGCTTGCTCCAACCTCTCACCATGAGCCTCTAAATTAAAATTAGCACTTAAATACCCTTCAGTTGCACGCTTCCTTTTACTCCTTTGTCTATCATTCTCTTCCTTCATTGCTTGAAGTTCTTGGTTCTTATCCTTAAGGTCGAAGCGTAGTTGGCTCCTTTCGTTGGTAAGTTGATGCAAATCAAGTTCTAACTTCTCTTTTTCTTTTCGGGACGCCTCTAGGGCAGCCTTGATCCCTTCTATCTCTTCGATGGATAGAGGAACAAGATCAGGAGAATCAGGCTTGTATGCGGGATCCACAACAAAAGGAAGCAAAATCTTCCCAACTCTTTCTTGAACCCATGCGGTGTAAGGTGCTTTTGCAATTGCATTCTTTGGCCCAAAATATTTTCTTTGGACCTGACTCCAAGCTTGAATTACTTTCTTCAATGTTCTTGGTTCACCTTTCCCATTATCGTGCAAGATCAATTCTTCTATTTGTTGTTTGGAAGGTTCACTATCCATAGAATGTCCTAATTGACGTAATGCTAAAACGGGGTTATAATTAATACAACCAAGAGTCCCCATTAATGGCACATTGTCGAAATCTCCGCATTTGTAAATGATCCTATCAGAATTTAATTTCTTTGCATACCATAGGATAGAATCTGCTTTAAGAGCCCTTAGCTTTTGAGCCCAATCGTTTCTAGTCAATTCTTTGATAAGACCACTAGCTTTATAGAGATGCGAAGTCAACCAAGAATATAGCAAGTGGACACAACAAAATAGCATTCCTCTCTTCTTTTCGTACTTTGTATGGATAGCATAGTAAATATTAGCGAGGATAGTCGGAGTAGGATCTTTTCCGTGAACCTTAAAGGAAGTGAAAGCATGAATAGCGGCGGGATCTACATAATCAATATTTTTTGGCAATAAAACAACTCCAAAAATCAAAAGAGCTAGCAAATGTCCACAAATGTCCCATTGTTTCTTTTGAGCATATATTAAAGCTTGATTTTCTAAGTAAGATCTTTTGATCCCATGCACATCCCCATCAGTTTTGTAATTAGTCTTCAATTCCGTAGCAGATAACCCCAAAGCTTTTGCCAAATCTGAAAAGTCAACTTCTTTACCCACACCAGTATAGAATTCTTTTTTAATTTTTGAGAACCCCAACGTAGCATCCATCTCTTCCAAAGTTGGAGCCAACTGAAAGTCTTGAAAAGTGAAGCACCTAAGCGGAGGGTCATAAAATTGAACCAAAGCAGTAATTGCTTCTTCTTGTACTCTCACCCTTAGCAAGTCCAAAATGTTCCCATAGCGGATTACAAATCTATCCAAAGCACTTGATGGTAATTTTTCCTTGATTATTTTCAGCTTCTTGATATCCGGAGTGGAAACAGAAAAGTGAACAATGGTCTTCTTGGTACTCATCCTTCCTACACATTCACCAAATAGAATATATTTTTACATTTATATTACATATATTTTTTTATTTACTATTTTTTGTGGATAAAACATGATGAGAATGCAAATGAGAGATGATGCATGCAAACACACAGCAACGAAAAGAAAATCATAGCAACAAAAAAAAAATATATATATAAGACAAATCAAACATATATAACACAATATTTCAAGAAACCCAAGTTCATAGGTTCGACGTAGGGGGCTCTAGGGAGCCAACCTTTTATGGGGGGTTCTAGAAGGTCTCATGGGGTCATTCGTAGCCTCCGAGACTCTTTGTCTCTTCGGATTTTAAAACGACTCATTTTATCCATGAGGTTCGAATTTTTGGGGTAGGTTCTCGGAGAGATCAGCCAAGGGTCCAGTCTAGCCCTCAACAAAGTCAAGCCTCGTTTTGGACCTTTCCGAACACTCAACCCACTCCGAGTGGAGTTATCAGTGAGATTCGTAGGAGATTCGTACTCCCCTATTGATCTCAAAATTAACTCCCACACTTAGGGTTTAACATATTATAAAACAGCAATGCATATAATAATTAAACATTTCAAGGCAGAACAAATAAACAAAAAACAAAAACAAATAAATAATAAAAACATTAATATTTATTAAAAGATGAACCTCTCCCCAAACCCTAAAAATGGCAAGTTTGCCAAACCCTAAAATGCGCCACAAACCCTAAACCATAAACCACGAGCCATAAACCTAAACCCACTCAAGCCTTAGGAGCATAATAATTCACTAAAAGTGTTGTCCCCAGCAGAGTCGCCAGCTGTAGCAACCTGCCTAAAAATTTCAGCTTTTGAGTCGCCACCTATTCTGAAGGGCGAATAGGAAACCCTACGCAAATAAGAGATTGAGGGTAAGTTATTATAATCAGGCTGAGGGAAGGTATGAGGCACCCTCAGCCCTTTCCTAAAGGCTAACAGTCAAAGATTAGGGTTGCATGGCAGGAATTAGGGAGAAATGTGGCAAATAGAATTTAAGGACATGATTGAGATTTTGAAGAGGGGGACTCGCCTTGTTGCCAAGTGCCTACGTACCTCCTTAGGGAGGATCAGAGTCAACGTAGTTCGGGAAGAGTTGTACGCCATTTAGAGTTGGAATTTGATTTGATATGGTTTTTTAGAGGCTTTTTGGTCGGCCTATCGCAGTTTGGGTTTGTAATTGTAGTTTGAATGGAATTTAGAATTATTAGGATTTGGGGCGTACAACCCTGATTTGGCACTATTAACCGCGATAATCGATTGATTCAATTACCATAGTTAAAAGATTTGAAATTTGCATCACTACCAATTTTAATCGATTGATTCGATTATCACTAATAATGAATTAAGGTATATTTTTATAATTTCATAGAATTTTAAATGCATTGTTACCCCTCGCAATCGATTGATTCGATTAAAAAGAGTAACAAATTAGATCGAAGGGAAGTCGATTAATCATCACAATCAATAAAATAATTGCAACCATTTAACCAAAATAATAGAAATTGATTATATTTAATTAAATAACATTTTAATAAAAAATATTGTTAACCATAGCGATTAATCGATTTAATCGGCACGAATAACAAATTATAATTTTTAATAATAATATCAAATAATATTTTTAATTTACAAAAATAATTGTTATACATAATTAATTATATAAAAGAATTAATAAAAAAAAACATATATTAATTAAATGGAATTAGTTAATTAGGCTTAGATTCAATGTGGTTGGTTTGAGGTTTATAGCATGGGGACTAGATCTGGGGCGTCAGATCTACAATTAGTGATGGTTCAGTGGTGAGGATCTGAAGGCGCATGGTGCTCTATCCAGTCACGCGTGCACTGGATCTGAAACAAGGATCTCATAAAAATATAGTGTTGGAGGGAGGGCTCGAACCTGCGACCCTCCACTCCCAAACGCGTTCCATAACCAATTCAACCAAGCGAAGCGCTTGTTTATTATATGCGTTCAGTAAAATAAATAAAATAAAAGACACTAAACGGAAAAAATCACGCGCGCGAAATTCAAACTAGCGAACCAGACGATGCCAGCTCATCGTCTTCCCCAACCAAACAGCAAAAAAACCTGTAACATTAGCTATGGATCTGCTACGAAAACTGCTTGTAGCAATCAGACTTGAAAAAATAGCGATTAGGACCTCACAACATATAAATATTTCGCGACCCTCCTATCATGTTCGTATCAACCCTGCGAACATAGCTATACCCTCGATTTGGCTTAATTTCACCTCTATAGCAAAACCCCAAATTGGAACCCTAGAACTCAAAACGGACTCTAATGGTGGAACTCGTTCTAAACGCATAAACTTCAAACGAATGACCCAGAAACGATCACAGCATCATAACTAATCATAATATATCATTAAAAACATGTGAGGATGCATGAATTGTTCCAATCGATCCAAGTTTCAGAACCACTTACTTTGACAGATCGGAGGATTTTCTGGGGTTGTTGATGTAGTGCACCTATCCAGACTCGTTCCAAATTCTTCAAGGAACCTTTTGCAATTCTTAAATCTCGTTGAAACTGCTTGAATCTTCAAAACCAAATTCACTCTTTTTGAAGAATTTTGAGTTCTTGCAATGTTCACCTCTGCAGCCAATTTTCAATCCTTATTCATGTGCACGACCTCCTTTACTTATAGGGAGTGATTTAGGTTTAGAAAAAAAAGCCCAAACATCTCTTGAATCCAACCTTGCCATGATTGAGAAATTTGATTTTTTTTCTTGAATAAAAATCTTTCTATTTTGGTCATGATTTGCATTTGGTCTTTCCATATTGATTATGCACGAAATTAACAATATATTTTGCCATTAATACTAATTGAAATTGGCCTCTATGAATATTGTATCATAATATTTGATTTTATACTTAATTAAATCATAAAAATGAAATAAAAAATATATTAAATCAATTAATTTGATAAATTTCGTGCCCTTTTGTTTTGGACAAGATAATGGCTTGTGGATCAAGTTTGTACCATAAAATCATAGGCCCATTTGCAAAATTTCTCCTTTTGAACCCTCCTTTTTCACATTTGGTCCCTCAAAATCACCTAACTTTGATCAAGCATATCTCACTCAATTTTAAGCTATGCGGGAGTTCTAATACTTTTTAGAAACCTCAAGAGGTCCTCTATAAGCCACTTTGGAACATTTTTCTCATTCGAAGCTTTTATCTTGATCATACCTCTTTTGGGAAAAAACTACTTTTGAAGGATGCCTGAAAATGACCTGTAATCTTTTGCTTTGTATCTCTTAAATGAAGCATTTTTAGCCCTGGCTTGTGAGACACAAAGTTGTAGAGGATTCAATTTCCTTCAAAATAGACTTTGAGTGGGGAATTTCTGATGTTCCATGTGAAAGTTATGCTCAGTCAAAGTTGGGTTGACTTTCTCCTAAGAAACCCTAATTTGAGCCTTTCCATATTTGCTCATCTCTGAGTTTCTATTATTGGAATCATGATCAGTTCTTGATCAAACGATGGTTATGCGCCCCATACTTGATATTTGCCCAATGGTTAAATTTTGGATCATGCCTTGATTATGATTGACCTTTCAATTTGGATCAGTTGACTGTGAATTATCTGGATTATGTGAATGAGCCATGCCTTGAGATTTGAACCTTGCTTTTGTTATGAGAAAAGTGTGGGAGGTAAATTTTGGGGTATGACAGAAACCCCATACAAACTTGAACCTGTTGATGAAATGAAATTCACATACAAGCCATTGTATGATCAGTTCAAGTATGGCCACTCCCATGATATTAGGCACACTTCACATGCTCAAAGCTTTCACATAACACACACCAAAAAGCATGTGACACAACCTAGGAAATATCATGAAACTCACATTAAGAATTATCATGCTGTTCCTCCTATTGCTTACAATGTTAAACCCAAGTTCAATCAGAACTTGAGAAAATATAACAAGAAAGGACCCAAGAAAATGTGGGTACCTAAGGATAAGATTATTCCTATTGCAGATATCCTTGACTGCAAAAAGGACAAAGCACAACATGTCATGGTACCTGGACTCTGGATGCTCACGACACATGACAGGAAGAAGGTCTATGTTCCAAGACCTGGTGCTTAAGTCTGGAGGAGAAGTCAAGTTTGGAGGAGATCAGAAGGGCAAGATAATTGGCTCTGGAACGATAAAGTCTGGTAACTCTCCTTCCATTTCTAATGTACTTCTTGTAGAAGGATTAACACATAACCTCTTATCTATCAGTCAATTGAGTGACAATGGTTATGATATAATCTTTAATCAAGAGTCTTGCAAGGCTGTAAATCAGAAGGATGGCTCAATCCTATTTACAGGCAAGAGGAAGAACAACATTTATAAGACAGATCTGCAAGATCTTATGAGTCAGAAGGTGACTTGTCTTATGTCTGTTTCTGAAGAGCAGTGGGTCTGGCATAGAAGATTAGGTCATGCTAGTTTGAGAAAGATTTCTCAGATTAACAAACTGAATCTGGTCAGAGGACTCCCTAATCTGAAATTCAAATTAGATGCTCTTTGTGAAGCATGTCAGAAGGGCAAGTTCTCCAAACCTGCATTCAAGTCCAAGAATGTTGTGTCTACCTCAAGGCCATTAGAACTCTTGCACATTGATCTGTTTGGCCCAGTCAAAACAGCATCTGTCAGAGGAAAGAAATATGGATTAGTCATCGTAGATGATTATAGCCGCTGGACATGGGTAAAATTCTTGAAACACAAGGATGAGACTCATTCAGTGTTCTTTGATTTCTGCATTCAGATTCAATCTGAAAAAGAGTTTAAAATCATAAAGGTCAGAAGTGATCATGGTGGTGAATTTGAGAACAGATCCTTTGAAGAATTCTTCAAAGAAAATGGTATTGCCCATGATTTCTCTTGTCCTAGAACTCCACAGCAAAATGGGGTTGTAGAACGAAAGAATAGGACTCTGCAAGAAATGGCCAGAACCATGATCAATGAAACCAATATGGCTAAGCATTTCTGGGCAGAAGCAATAAACACTGCATGCTATATTCAGAATAGAATCTCTATCAGACCTATTCTAAATAAGACTCCCTATGAATTGTGGAAGAATAGAAAGCCCAACATTTCATATTTCCATCCTTTTGGATGTGTATGCTTTATTCTGAACACTAAAGATCATCTTGGTAAGTTTGATTCGAAAGCACAAAAATGTTTCCTTCTTGGATATTCTGAACGCTCAAAAGGCTACAGAGTATACAATACTGAAACATTGATTGTAGAAGAATCAATCAATATCAGGTTTGATGATAAGCTTGGTTCTGAAAAACCAAAGCAGTTTGATAATTTTGCAGATTGTGATATTGATATATCAGAAGTTGTTGAGCCAAGAAGCAACGCATCAGAAGCAGAGCTTCTCAGAAGAAAAGAATCTGAAGATCAAGTATCAGCTTCTCTGGAAGATCTAAGCATTTCTGAAGAACCATCTGTCAGAAGATCATCCAGACTCATCTCTGGTCATTCAGAAGATGTCATTCTTGGAAAGAAGGATGATCCAATCAGAACAAGAGTATTCCTTAAGAACAATGCAGACTGTCAATTAGGTCTTGTATCTTTGATCGAGCCAACTTCTGTTGATCATGCTCTAGAAGATCCAGACTGGATAATTGCTATGCAAGAAGAACTGAATCAGTTTACAAGGAATGATGTTTGGGATCTTGTTCCTAGACCAGATGGATTCAATATAATTGGTACAAAATGGGTCTTCAGAAACAAGCTCAGAATGAGAAGATGAGAAATTCTTATATATGGGTATCTTCTGAAATGAAATCTTTTTCTTAAGAAGTTCTGATTGAAATCAATTAGAAATTGTGATTCAGTTATTACTAACGTTTCATTGTCTAAGTAGATTCAGAATCTCTTTAAAAGCAAAACAGCTGTAACTGGCTATCCAGATGGTAAACACGTGGTCACTACTCCTGGACAAGCGTGCGTGCAGTTGAGGGGACGTCTACTTAGGTAACTGTGCAAATCACGTCTTTTGTCATTATTATCTCTCCTCATGTCACGTAACATTAAATGCTCTTCATCATTTACTCTCTTTCAGTTTTCTTTTTATATTCTTCAAACGTTTCTTTTCCCTCTCATATTTCTCTCTCTCTGCATTCAGTTTCTTTTTCGTCTCTCTTTACATTCATATCATAAACCCTAGCAGTTTCCAATATCTGCAAATTCATCATGAATCCATCGTCAAGCTCTGGAAATCAAGATAATGATCGGAAACAAAAGAGAAAGGCAACTGCTGAACCAGAAACCAAACCAAAAAGAGTAAGGATCTCTTATGACCCTCTCAAAGTGTATCAACCCCTTGACGGTTCCCCTCAATCACCTCCCTATTCAAAGACCTCCACCACCTCTTCCTCCTCATTCATCCTCTCGGAACCATCTTCCTCACCATCTGATATCTCTTCTCCTTCAACCCTTCCATCAGATATTTTTTCATCTCTCTCACACCCTTTTCCCACCAGAACACCTAATCCCTACAGTGTTGTGCTTCCCGACTCCAGGTTCACTGTCAACCCTCCAACCCCTACCACTCAAACATATCTGGAGCTTTTACACGCTGATGTAAATGGCTGGTTGGAGATTCTGGGTGCTGCTCACCTTAATCATCTGGATGAGTATGCTACAAACAACCTTTGGAATACCTTTCTTCAGGATTTTCTGGCTAAGGCTACAGACACTCAGAGAAGGATTATGTCTGAAGCTCCTGGTGCTCGTGGTCTTCGGTTGGAAGTTGGTGAAAGCAGCCATCACCATCTCATCAGGAACAGAAGTGTTCTTGAAAGGAAGATACCAACAGATGAGTTGGAAGAAAATCTCTGCAGAGACATCGTGGTGTGGAGACCATGGTTTCCTGTGCTAACTGGAGATTTTCAGTGGCTGTTCAACTGGTTCAGAATGAACCCTTCTGAAAAAGCACCTCACATGGTCTTTCCAGTAGTGGTTTATCGTGCTGAAGTTGCTGGTCCTACTCCTCCAACAAACCTAGCAGCTATTCTTCAAGCATTGGAAGATGGAACTTCTGAGCTGCCTGAACCAGAATATGCTAAGGCTACTTCTGAGTCAGACTCAGATGAGGAAATGGAAGATGCACAAGCTGAAGATCTCCCAGTAGATCACCCTGCTGAGATTGCTGTCCCTCTTGGCAAAAATACTGGTGCTTCTTCTGGTGAAACCTCAGCTCTGATGGAGACCTTGGATACTCTTCATCAGAATCAAGCTATGCTGGCTTCTCGTTTGGACGCGCAAGAAGCAGCCAATGCTGAGTTTCGTTCCTTCATGACAAGGCAAGCTACAAGCACTGACGGGATTCATGATGTTCTGGCGCGGATTTTGCGTAGGCTAGGATCTTAGTCTTTTGGACTTTGTAGTTTCCTCTCCTTGTTGCATCTGTTTTCCTGCATCCCTTTCTTGTAACCTTTTTTTTTTATTATCAATGAAAAGTTTCCTTGTTTTTACATTCCAATGATTCTATTTGTCGTTTTATGCATCTGAATCTTTTGAAATATTGCTTTTTGATGTTATGACAAAAAGGGGGAGAAGATAAATGATAAATGATTTGATTAATCTATCAGTTGCTGGGTAAAGCTCCCACACATTCACTAACAAGAACTGCAAGTTCTATATGGTTTAAGTGTTTTGCAGGTATAAAGAAGTGAAGAAAATCTTCAAAGCAAACACAAGAAGCAAAACCATGGAAACTGAAGCAAGCTGAGTGCTGTCAAGCTTCAGAAATCAGAAGCAAGAAAGAAGAATGAATCAGAAGCACTGATAATAGAATTTGATCCATATTTGTCTATTTGTTCTGACAAAATTCTATTTGCTCTGATACATATAATGTTATGGCTCTGATACATATAATGTGTTCGAATATACATTCTATGTTCTAACTCGTTCATGCTGACTTTTGTCGTTTAGTTTTTGTTCTGTAACATTTCAGGATGTAGAGATGCTCTGATGATGCTCTGGTACATTCAACAATGTTCTGATACAAATCTAGCATGAAGTGATGTTGGTAGAAATTCAAAGCTCTGAAGCTATCCGAGGGAAGCAGAAATCAGAAGCTGCGAATGTTCTAAAAGATCCAGAAAACTCAAGTTCTGAAGCTGTCCTAAATGGAAGCAGAAATCAGAAGCTGCGAATGTTCTGAAGATCAAAGAAATTCAAGTTCTGAAGCTGTCCTGAATGGAAGCAGAAATCAGAAGCGGTGAATGTTCAGAAGATCAAAGAAATTCAAGTTCTGAAGCTGTCCTAGATGGAAGCAGGAATCAGAAGCTGTGAGTGTTCTAGGGATCTAAGGAAATTCTAGTTCTGAAGCTGTCCAATGGAAGCAGAAGTCAGAAGCTATGAATTCTCTAAAGTCAGAAGCTTATATGATCGTCTCTACCGAAATAATCAGGGAAGTCTTTTATTAAAGTTCTTCGAGTATTTATTTCAGGGGGAGATTATTTATCTCAGGGGGAGATTGTTAATCTCAGGGGGAGACATATTCATATGCTTATGCTATAGCTGTGTAATTTGTCTTTTGCCGTCTATTCTTTCTGATCGCAAATTCATATCATTTATATATGTTTTTGTCATCATCAAAAAGGGGGAGATTGTTAGAACAAGATTTGTTCTGATCAATTATCTTAGTTTTGATGATAACAATAATATGAATTTTGCTTAAGATAATATGGTACTCTAATCCAATGCAATTTCCTTTTCAGGAAATATATAAAGAGTACGCATAATTCAGCGCTCAGAAGCTTTGTCTCAAAGGGTTCAGCATGCAACATCAGAACATGGTCTGGCAAGACATCAGAAGATGGTCGAAGCAGAATCAGAACATGGGTCTATGGAAGCATCAGAAGAACAAGAGAACAGAAGCACTGAAGTTCTGATGGTATCACGCTCAGAAGCACTTCAAGGTCAGAAGATCAGAAGATGCTATGCACCAAGCTGTTTGACTCTGATGATATTCAAACGTTGTATTCACAAACATCAGATCAGAAGAAAGTACAAGTGGCAGGCTACGCTGACTGACAAAAGGAACGTTAAAAGCTACTAAAGGCTACGTCAGTAGACACAGCGTGAACAAGGCTCGAGGTAGTTGACAAAAGCGTATAACATTAAATGCGATGCTGTACGGAACACGCAAAGCATTAAATGCATTCAACGGTCATCTTCTCCAACGCCTATAAATATGAAGTTCTGATGAGAAGCAAGGTTAACGATTCTGCACCAAAACAACTCATATCAAACTTGCTGAAACGCTGTTCAAATCTAAACTCAGAATCTTCATCTTCATCAAAGCTCACTACATTGCTGTTGTAATATATTAGTGAGATTAAGCTTAAACGTTAAGAGAAATATCACAGTTTGTGATTAACGCTTTCAAGAAGCATTTGTAATACTCTTAGAATTGATTACATTAAGTTGTAAGGAACTAGAGTGATCGTGTGGATCAGAATACTCTAGGAAGTCTTAGGAGTGAACTAAGCAGATTGTAACTAGAGTGATCGTGTGGATCAGTATACTCTAGAAAAGTCTTAGAGGGTATCTAAGCAGTTGTTCCTGGAGTGATCAGTGTGTGATCAGTAGACTCTGGAAGACTTAGTTGCTGACTAAGTGGAAAACCATTGTAATCCGTGCGATTAGTGGATTAAATCCTCAGTTGAGGTAAATCATCTCTGCGGGGGTGGACTGGAGTAGTTTAGTTAACAACGAACCAGGATAAAAATAACTGTGCAATTTATTTTTATCTGTCAAGTTTTTGAAGCTACACTTATTCAAACCCCCCCTTTCTAAGTGTTTTTCTATCCTTCAGTTATGACGCGTTTACCGCGATCGACGATCCCGCCACAAAGATTGGCACCACTCCTTTCCCTAGCTCTACTCCTACCCCTGACCCTTTGTGCTTCTTGCAGGGTCTGTGTCACTGGGCCTAGAAGTGGGATGTCTCGTGGGTCGATGTCTATGAATTCGTCGACTCCCCCATAATTTTCCGAAAAAAGGCTGTTGTAAAGTCGGTTACCCATCCCCTCAAAAGTGTTAAGTCATGGTGGTGGAGTGGGTTGGGAAAAGACTTCAGGTTCGTAGCACCCAGCAGCACTAGAACTACCCTGAATAAACCCGAATTGGTTCGATGGTGTTGCATATCCGGAGGGGGTGCCTCGGTGAGAGGATTCACCATAAGGACCATCGTCGGGACTTAGATGTAGGCTAGAAGAACCGGGCGTAAGGTTTTGGCCGAAAGGCCTTGAGGACCCTGCAAATGCTGTAAATCCTAATGGTTGTGAATGGGTCTCATATTGGCCCGCGGAATGATGGTGGTCTTCAGATTGTTGAAAAGGCTGGGACTGTGATTGGAACATATTTGGTTGTCGGTAGTTGTGTGCGGAACGGGACGGAGTGTTGAAAATATTTTGTTGTTGCTGCTGCAGTTGTTGTTGTTGTTGTTGTTGTTGTTGTTGTTGCTGTAGTTGTTGGCGTTGTTGTAGGCGTTGTTGTTGCCGTAGTTGTTGTCGTAGTTGTTGTTTTTGTTGTTGTTGTTGTTGTTCTTCCTCCTCGGGTTGTTGTTGTGGTAAGATGTAATTGTGCGCACGGGGATCAATTAAATAGAACGGAGCTGCAATAAACAGGTTAGGGGATGTAATTGTACGATACCAACTCATGTACTCGGCGGTCGGTTTCATCTCATGGTCACTGACGGGGAAGTTGAGGACATATTGGCGACGGTCCTTCCACATCTGGCGGTGTTCGGGTGCAAAGTCCTTCCAGTTTTGGTGTGTCCATTGATGATTGACTCGTTTGAGGTGCCACTGTCCCACGTCAATTGGAGGGTCTGGTATACGTTGGCGCATTCCGAACTGTAGCATAACCCGGTCACTATGATGCATTTCAATGATGTTGTACCGGATTATGCAACACTTTGTGGTCCAAATTTCTGCATCCTGAGCTCTAGGCACATGCTCACATTCGAGATACGGTCTCCATATAAACTGCATGCATAAGAGTTATACATTATCTCGGGAAATTATTTATAAAAAATACACTTATAAAACATGAAAAGATTAGAGTTAATACTTGTTGGGGTTCTAGGTGATCAATCAGCGAGCGGTACATTGTGATATTTGACCGTGGGTTTAGCGTGAAGTCCATTTTCTTCACGCAAAATCTACAACGTAAATATAGCGAATTAGTTAGACTGGAGTAGATCATAATCCACCAACTGTGTATTAAAAATTATGGTATACTAAAAACTTACCTCAGTGCATACGGAAAGCCCCAATCGCCAAAATGAGATCTCGAATAAGGCCAGATAGCACGCACCGGACTACTGAGCCTCCACCACCTGTGAGGCGTTTCGACTATCAACCGGACTATCGTCGAAGGAACGGATACGTTATTTTCTCTGCCGTCAAACCTCCCATGCAGGTAATGTTTTGGAACATTCAATCCATGGACCAGCTTAAGAGAACCCTCCTTAGGTTTTTGGAGGGAGAGTGGAGTCCAGGCAAACAAATCAGATCTATCAAGAGACTTAGAACAAGGGGAGGTGTTTTTCTTGAAAGACAACGTTGGTGGGAGACAATGGAGGACGACAT
Source organism: Vicia villosa (assembly GCF_029867415.1). Classification (NCBI taxonomy): domain Eukaryota; kingdom Viridiplantae; phylum Streptophyta; class Magnoliopsida; order Fabales; family Fabaceae; genus Vicia; species Vicia villosa. The sequence goes on along the minus strand of NC_081185.1, from coordinate 89,395,438 downwards.
TCAATGCACTCGAATGATGGAGGACAGAGAAGACATTGTCCTAACCGTTGTAATATCCTAGATGTTGCAGTTTCTTTATCATTTTAGTTTCTTCTGTACCGTCCAATTAAATGCTCTGAGCATATATTAATGAAATGTTTTTTTAACATTACAAAGTTTCCAATTAGTATTTAAGTTATTAATAATTAACAAAATTATTTTCCTCTATATTTCACCCACTATAAATAAAGGTGTGTGTGTGTGTGGAGTTGAAGTACCAACTCTTTCTTCATTCTTACTGCAAACACTAAAAAATGAACTCAGTTTGGGCTGTCGTCTTTTTTGAGGAAGGTAGTCACATGCGTGTCTGCCTTAACCCCCATTGGAATTTCCAGAGAATTGTTAGAGCCATCAACACTGGGTTTCGTCAACTAGAAGGTCCGACCAGAAAAGTTAAGCAGATAGATTACCGTTGTCCATACATTACGTTGACGGATAATAATCCAGAAGGCACCTACATGTATTATTGGGACCGTGTGAAAGACGATGTGGACGTGGATCTAATGTTTTGGACACACAGTGGAGAGGTTAACCGGGGCGTTGAAGATCCACTTGTTCTTGCAGTGATACTTGAGTAGTAGTTTAGATTAAGTGTTGTTTAGATTAAGTGTTCTTGCAATGTAATACTGTGATATACCGGTTGTTTTGTGTTGCCTAAACCGGATCGTTCAATTAAAATAAATGTGGTCGTTGTGTTAATTGTAGTTTTCTGAATATCAATTACGCTATATAAATAAATAAATAAATAAATAACTATAAATAAACTATAAATAAATAACTATAAATAACTATAAATAAACTATAAATAAATAAATATTTATATATAAATAACTAAATATATATATATATATATATAAATAAATATATTAACATAAATATATATTTATATATATATATATATATATATAAATATTTATATATAAAAATATATATATATATATATAAATATTTATATATAAATATATATATATATATATATATATTTATATATATATATATATATATATATATATATATATATATATATATAAACATATATATAAGTAAATCGTTTCAGGAATCTTATCAGAACTAGCTGCCAGATAGGGTTGCATGCATGCTCTGTCTAGGGGAATCGTTGCAGGAATCTTATCAGGAGTCTTTGCAGACGCATGCTAGGGTACAAGACATATATAAATTTATTTAGATATATATATATATATATATATATATATATATATATATATATATATATATATATATATATATATATATATATACATAAATACATATAAATAAATATATTAACATAAATATATATATATATATATATATATATATAAAAATAAATATTTATATATAAATAAATATTTATATATAAATAAATAAATATATATATATATATATAAATAAATATTTATATATAAATAACTAATTATATATATATATATAAATAAATATATTAACATTAATATATATATATATATATATATATAAATATTTATATATAAAAATATATATATATATTTATTTATATAAAAATATAAATAATAAACATATATATAAGTAAATCGTTTCAGGAATCTTATCAGAACTAGCTGCCAGATAGGGTTGCATGCATGCTCTGTCTAGGGGAATCGTTGCAGGAATCTTATCAGGAATCGTTTCAGGAATCGTTTCAGGAGTCTTTGCAGACGCATGCTAGGGTACAAGACATATATAAATTTATTTAGATATATATATATATATATATATATATATATATATATATATATATATATATATATATATATATATATATATATATATATATATATATATATACACATAAATAAATATAAATAAATATATTAACATAAATATATATATATATATATATATATATATATATATATATATATAAATATTTATATATAAATAAATAAATATATATATATATATAGATATATATATATAAATAAATATATTAACATAAATATATATTTATATATATATATATATATAAATATATATATATATATATATAAATAAATATATTAACATAAATATATATTTATATATATATATATATATATACATATATATATATATATATATATATATATATATATATATATATATAAATAAATAAACATATATATAAGTAAATCGTTTCAGGAATCTTATCAGAACTAGCTGCCAGATAGGGTTGCATGCATGCTCTGCCTAGGGGAATCGTTGCAGGAATCTTATCAGGAATCGTTTCAGACGCGTTTTGGGGTACAGGACATAGATCAGCGTGTCTATGTGTTGAGATAATGCAAGGATGTAAGAAGCACAATTTATAAGACATCCAATATTTTCTAAACATTACAACTCACACCAACAATTTTACCTAATCTGACTTGAGCTTACAACACCCAAACACTTTCCCCGTCATAATGACTTCATCTACCCAGTACCTTGTGCATGCCCATCTAAACGGTGAGACTTACTCTCATGAAATAGCCGGTTTTGTGATGAGAAACACTCGGGTTGTACCATTGTTGTTAAGCAAAAGAGCAACATTTTCGTACTTCATTCAGCGACTATACTCTAAGATTGCAATGGGTCCTATTGCAAGTGTTTTTTACTAATGTCCCCATTTCAATGAAGACAACACCGTCAAGTTTTATGAGATGGAGATTGCCACTGACGAAGACCTCCAAGATATGTTTACCACCCACGAATACTCTGGGTTGGATTCCATCGAGTTGTACGTTACTCTACAGGTTGAGACACAAGAAACTAATGTTGTCCAGTCACAAGTTATTGACCCAACAGTCAACGAACAAGACGAGGTTGACGTCATAGACGAGGAAGAAGATGATCTGGAATCTGAATTTGACGACATGGTCAACGAGGAATCCGACGACGAGCAACAAACGTTGGTGCCTCCAGCTCATGCGTACGCACCTCCAGCACATATGAGTAACTTGAACCTGCAAGGTGACGAACCATCATCTGACATCTTCTTCACACCCTACATCCAAACTGACGAAGAATTAAAGGAAGGAGACAAGTTTCCTTCTAAGGAGGCTTGTCTGAGAAGAATAAAAAAATGGCACATGGCGAACAACGTTGATTTTGACGTAGATCGTTCAAACCTGGAACGGTATGTAATCACTTGTAAAAATCCAGAGTGTGGGTTCAGACTTTTGGCTTCTTATAGGAAGAGAAGTAATGCATGGAAAATAGGGTCGATTACGCAGAAACACACGTGTGTCAACCCTAACAATTCCCAGGATCATACAAAACTCAGTGCCGATCTCATATGTCAGGAGATCTTGCCTCTCATAAGCTCTGATCCGTCTCTGAAGGTTAAAAACATAATATCACACATCGTTACAACCTTCAACTACACTCCATCTTACAGAAAGGCGTGGGTTGCAAAAACAAAGGCAATTGAGACAGTCTACGGCAACTGGGAGGAGTCATACAAAATTCTTCCCCGATACCTAAATGCACTACATAGTTACGCACCTGGCACTGTTACTATTCTAGAGACACTGCCCGCGCATGCCCCGGATGGAAACCCTGTCCAAGGAAACGGAATATTCCATCGGCTTTTTTGGGTTTGCACACTGTAAACCCATACTTCAAATTGATGGGACATGGTTATACGGCAAATACAAAGGAACCATGCTCATGGCGGTTGCACAAGACGGGAACAGCAACATATTTCCAGTGGCGTTTGCAATCGTCGAAGGTGAAACTGCGGCGACTTGGAGTTTCTTTCTAAGGAACCTCCGAGAACATGTTGCGCCTCAGCCTGACATCTGTTTAATCTCTGATAGGCACGCTTCCATAGAGAGTGCTTATAATAATCCAGCAAACGGATGGCATGACCCCCCTTCAAAACACGTCTATTGTATTCGCCACATCGCCCAGAACTTCATGCGGGAGATCAAGGACAGACATCTAAGAAAGGCCCTGGTCAATGCTGGTTATGCATTGACCCAATCCACATTCCAGCATTATCGGAGTGAGATTGTAATGACAAATCCAGAGGCAGGTAGTTGGGTAGATAATCTTTCCAGGGAGAAATGGACAAGGGCTTACGACAAAGGCGTGCGATGGGGCCATATGACGACCAACCAATCTCGTGGAATCCATGAATGGCGTTTTCAAAGGCATTCGTAACCTTCCAATCACAGCACTGGTGGAGGCCACATACTTTAGGATGGCTTCACTCTTCTCAACAAGAGGCAGGAGATGGGGTGATGTTAGGCAAGCTGGTCAACTATTAAGTGATAGTTGCATGAAATTTATGCAACAACAATCGGCAAAAGCAAACACTCACCAAGTAACTTCTTTCGACCGATTCAATCGCACGTTCAGTGTACGCGAGACAATTGACCACAATGAGGGATTGCCAAGACAACAATATAGGGTTCTTCTTGACGAAGATTGGTGCGACTGTGGAAGGTTTCAAGCTTTTCGTATGCCTTGCTCGCACGTCATAGCTGCATGTGCGTATGCCCACCGCGACGCTATATCACTACTGTCTCCGATTTACAAGACTCAGACATTGCTCAGAGTTTACAGTGTTGCGTTTCCTGTGGTGGCCAAGGAGGATTACTGGCCTGAGTATGATGGAGAGGTAGTTTGGCACAACGACGCAATGCGGCGAAAGAAAAAAGGGCGTCCCAATAGTACACGGATTAGAACCGAAATGGACGTCCACGACAAAATGGAACGAAAATGCAGCATTTGTCGTCAGGTGGGGCACAATAGAAAAAGATGCCCTAATCGTGGCTCGACCTCGTCGCAAGTTTAGTATAATCTGTATTTTTTTTAAGCCAATGTATCAGTTTCGCTTACCACCTCTTGTAACCGTTCATCGGTCTTTCATCAATAAACTGAGCTTTAGTGAAAAACCGATATCGGTAACGCAAACATTATATAGGGTTAGTAAAAATTTTACGAACTCGATTTCTCACACGTTTTTACGAAAATAAAATACCGGAATAAAAAACGGTGCGCGAAAATACCCAAAGGGGTTTTTTTTTAAAAAAAAATAACCCAACACATAGGAGCCAAATGAAATGGCGCCTATGTGTGGGATGCCTAACTCATGCGCCATCTGAAATGGCTAGAAAATTTTTGCCCTAATTTTTGTGTGTTTGCGCCAAATGGTTTGGCTTGCAACACATGAATGCGCCATTTCATTTGGCGCATCCACTTGTCTGGGGTCCCAAACCTAGACAATTTGGTAAATACCCCGAAAACATGGTTTTTTTCGTATATTTTTTATTAAACCTAGTTATTTAAATTTTTTTTTCTCAAAATGTTTGACCCTCCGCTAGATACATGACATGTGGAAAGGAACTTTTTTTTTTAAGTAGCAAAGAAAATTTATTAATAATAACAACAAAAAATTTTTTCGGGTAGTGAATTGATGTATTGATAAGCATCAAACTTTTTCTGTTTGATAGATGTCCAGGTTCTAGGCTATTTGGAGTTCTAGTTTAGGTGTGAATGCTTTATTGTCATGACTGGTATTGGTTGGTTAATTGTGGGGTATTTATTTTTGGGTGAGGTTGTTCCTGAATGTAGCTGGACAGGATATATTAAAATGCCATCCTGCTAGCATTCTATTATAACAGTTGTGATTGGCATGGCTCATGCCTTTTGTTTTTATTCTTAATAAAGTTCTTTTCTGTTTCAAAAAATTAATAACAACAAAAGGCATGTGTCAACCTCATAGAATTTTTAATATTAATTAAAATTGTCATTATTTATAAACATTCTTAGAATAATATTTTGAAGTTCTAACATAATATAGACCAATCATGTTGTAACAATTCTAAGTACAAACCCTATATTAAAATAAATAATAATAATAATATATATTAAACCATCACTATTAATAATTATTAATAATAATTTAATATCTAGCTAATAATAATAGTATAATAATAATAATAATAATAATAATAATAATAATAATATTGATTATTTTTAAAAATGAGCAATTTTTTAATATTCATTATTAATTGGGATATCTCAATATTAGAAAATCTCTTATTTCTAAAAATATATATAGTCAACTAATAATCAATTATAATTAATAAATATTTTGTTTAAATAATTTATAATCAAGATGAAATAAAATAAACAATAATAATAACAATAATAATAAACAAAATAATAATAAGGATAATGTTAATGATATTAATAATAAATTATGATATAATATTCATCTAATAATAAATAATAAAATAATTATAATTATAAAAATAAATATACTATAATATAATATTCAGCTACTATGATTAAAATTTTTATTATTTATAAAAGTTATAATTACTTATCTATTTGCAATAGCTGAAAATATAAAAAAATCTGAATACAATTTTAATATATATATATATATATATATATATATATATATATATATATATATATATATATATATATAAATAATTATAATTTTATAAATAAATTATTGATTGGATATTATTTTATAATGATTATTAAACTAATATGGTACCCTATATTAAAATAAATAATAATAATAATAATAATATATATTAAAACATCACTATTAATAATTAATAATAATAATTTAATATGTAGTTAATAATAATAGTATAATATTAATAATATTGATTATTTTTAAAAATGAGCGATTTTTTAATATTCATTATTAATTGGGATATCTCTATATTAAAAAATCTTTTATTTCTAAAAATATATATAATCAACTAATAATCAATTATAATTAATAAATATTTTGTTTAAATAATTTATAATCAAGAAGAAATAAAATAAACAATAATAATAACAATAATAATAAACAAAATAATAGTAATAATAAGGATAATGATATTAATAATAATAAACTTAATAATTAAAAGTAAAATAATTAAAATAATAATAATAATAACAATAATAATAATAAACAAAGTAATAATAATATTAAGAATAAATTAATATATAATATTCATCTAACAATAAATAATAAAATAATTATAATTATAATAATAAAAATAAATATAATATAACATTCAGCTACTATGATTAAAATTTTTATTATTTATAAAAGTTATAATTACTTATCTATTTGCAATAGATAAATAATTATAATTTTATAAATAAATTATTGATGGGATATTATTTTATACTGATTATTAAACTAATATGGTCAACTTATTAGGGAGTGAGTTTTAGCGAAAAATTAGGATTATTATACATACAAATAATAACATAAAAAATAGTATTTTAAAGATTTATGTAATAAATTTAATTAAAAATAAATAAAAACAATAATAATCAGACATGTTATTATTAACAAAGTTGTTACACATTTGCTATTAAGAATTATTAAGTTACAATATTTACATCTAATAAAGTTGAATTAAAAATAGTATTTATTAAACTTTTATTTCTATATGTTCTATATTCTAAAAACAACTATCCATTTTTATAATTCATTCTTATTGCACTTAGAAGATTATAAAGATTATAAAAATGTAATTTTTATTTCTATATATTTTATTAAACTTCCTTTTAATTGATTGCAATAAAGATTATAAAAGTGGAGAATTTCTTTGTAGAATGTAAAAAAATTAATGCAACAGTTACATGTCTTTTTTAAGAATAAATTTAGCATTTAACAGTTAGAATATATATCATTTAACACTCATAAAAGTTTAATAAAAATGAATTGTACAAAAACGTTTAATAATAATGAATTTAAATGTGACTTTTAAACATATTTTTTTACTTTTTTTAATTTTATTAAGTGCAATAATAATGAATTAAAGAATTCTAAAGAGAGAATAAAAAATTTCCACCTTCTACATTTTAACTTAATCCAAAAAAAAATATTATCTTTTTTATTGAATATACGTTATATTAGAATATATGTATATTTATTTATCTTTTCCTTTAATGGTTATTAGGATAAGATAGATATCTAGGTGGCAGCCTCCCATTGGGCCATAATATACTTGTATATATACTGTTGATCACACTTGTATTACATTCAATGTAACTGAATATACTATTCTCCATCTCTTCTCCAATGCTCTCATTCTCCTCTATGAGGATTCTGTTATTTCAGTTGCACACCTTCACCATTGTTGATATGGTATCAGAGCTCATAGAGCTTTGGTAGCCATTGTTTCTACGCGATCTTGTTTTTTGCTTTTCTCATCGTTCCTCTATTTTCCTTCGATCTTCTCTTCCGATTCGTTTTCTTGATCGATCTTCTCCGTTCTCTTTTTTCTCAGATCGCTTTCTTGTTTTTTTGACCTTTTCATGGCTAACCAAAGCTACGCCGATTTCACAACCAACTCTGCAAATCCTTTCTATCTTCATCCGAACGAGAATCCAGCTCTCGTTCTTGTTACGCCACCACTCACTGATAAAAACTACCACACATGGGCTCGATCGATGCAAATCGCTCTCATCTCCAAGAACAAGGAGAAATTCATTGATGGAACCCTGCCGAAGCCACCGGTTTCTGATGTGATGTATGCACCATGGATTAGATGCAACACCATGGTTCTTGCGTGGATTCAACGATCGATTTTGGAATCGATTGCAAAATCGGTTCTATGGATTGACAATGCTGCTGGTGTGTGGCGAAATTTGCAGATTCGGTTCTCACATGGCGACGTCTTCCGCATTTCTGATATTCAAGAGGATCTTTACAAATTCCGTCAAGGTACTCTAGATGTTTCGAACTATTTTACTCAACTGAAAGTTCTATGGGATGAATTAGAGAATTACCGTCCGATTCCATTTTGTTCTTGTGCTATACCATGTTCCTGCGGTGCGATTTCTTCTGTTAAAATGTATAGGGAACAAGATTACGTTATCCGCTTCCTCAAAGGATTGAATGAGAAGTTCACTCATTCAAAGTCACAGATTATGATGATGAATCCTTTACCGGATATCAATAAGGCTTTTTCTTTGGTAATTCAACAAGAACGGGAAATGGATAGCTTGGCTTCTGGTGTGATTTCATCTGCAGGTGCTACTGATGAAGTCTCTGCTATGCAAGTGCAAACTTCTAATGACAACTATGCTGCTAAGCAAGGCTCTAATGGTTCTCGTGCGAAGAGTCAGGGTTCTAATGCTCCTAGAGGCACCAATCGAATGTGTACACACTGTGGTCGTACCAATCATACCATTGAAACTTGCTTTACTAAGCATGGATATCCCCTAGGTTATAGATACAAAGCCAAGACCCAAGCAAATCCCTCATCCTCATCTGCACCTACTACTGCTAATGTTGCATCTGGTACCTCGCCTCAGAACTCAGCTTCTTCCTCGTTTGGTTTCACTAGGGAGCAATATGACAGCATTCTTGCCTTGCTTCAACAATCTCAATCTAAGCCTGTTGTCAACTCTGTTTCCACTTCACCATATGTCATGTCTTCTCAAGCTGCTAATTTGAATGGTAAGAACCCTCACCTTTGGATTCTAGATACTGGTGCTACTGACCATTTTTCTTTTGATTTCTCTTCATTCATTACACACCAAAACATAGTTCCTATCCATGTTAGCCTCCCTGATGGATCACAGGTTATAGCTTCCATATCTGGCACAGTTGTTCTTAATCCTTCTCTTACTCTTTACAATGTGCTTTATGTTCCTAGTTTTCATGTCAATCTTATCTCTGTTTCTAAGCTTGTAGTTTCCAATCATTGTTCCATTCAATTTAACACTGATACTTGCAATATTGTGCAGAGTCAATCCAAGACAATGATTGGTATAGCTAACTTGCACAAAGGGCTTTACATTCTTGATTCAACTCCTTGCAATTCTTCTGCTAATAAATCTTGTAATTCTATTTCTCAAAATGCCTCCAACTTGTGGCATTTGAGACTAGGTCATATATCAAAAATAGGTTTACAAACTATAGCAAAATCTTTTCCTTTTATTACTTGTAATAATACTGATGTACCTTGTGACTCTTGTCACTTTGCAAAGCAGAGAAAACTTCCTTTTCCTAGTAGTTCTACTCACTCTACTGTTCCTTTTAACATTCTACATGCTGACCTATGGGGTCCTTTCTCTACTATTTCCACTTTAGGTCATAAATACTTTCTAACTCTTGTTGATGACTATACTAGACATACTTGATTATCTTCCTGAAAACTAAGGACCAAACTAAAAATAGTCTTATTCAATTCATAGCTTACATAGAAAACCAGTTTCACACCACTCTCAAATGCCTGAGATCTGACAATGGCACTGAGTTCATTGCTCTTTCTGAATTTTTACTCTCTAAAGGCATTATTCATCAGAGGACATGTGTTGAAACCCCTCAACAAAATGGGGTGGTTGAGAGAAAACATCAACACATCCTCAATGTTGCTAGGTCAATTGCTTTTCATTCTAATCTTCCCTTGAACTTATGGACATTCTGCATACAACATGCTGTCCATATCATCAATAGGCTCCCTAGCCCTCTTCTCAAATCTAAATGCCCTTATGAACTTCTGTTTCAACAGCCACCATCCATGATTCATCTCAAAGCCTTTGGTTGCTTAGCCTATGCTACCTCCCTTAAGGCTCATAGAACCAAATTTGATTCTAGAGCTAGAAAAGCTGTGTTCATTGGTTTTAAAGATGCTACTAAAGGTTATGTCTTTTATGATCTCAATACTCATGAAATTTTTATTTCAAGAAATGTTGTTTTCTATGAAAGTACATTTCCCTTTACTTCTTCTTGTACTTCTTCTGATGTTTCTACTCATAAGCCTTCTACTGAATTTAATTCTCTCTTTCCTAGTCACTAGCCTAGTTCCAATACTATGTCACCTTCAAATGACCTGTCCATCAATGCTTATGACACTTATATTGCTGTCTCATCTCAGCCTGCTCTTTCCTCTACTCTTCCTAATGGGACCCCTTCTGTCCCATTTCCAGCTCATAATGCATCTATTATAACTGAGCCTAATCATAATCTTCTGGATAATTCAACTCCTCATAATCTCCTGGATAATTCAACTCCTCCTACTCCTTTATCTTTTCCTCATTCTGTAGATACTTCTTCTGCTCCTGGCCAGTCCTCTCATGGTTCTTCTCTTGACCTTATTTCTCCTGACCTTACATCTGCAGATGCTCCTTCTACTTCTGTACCAACTAGACATTCTACTAGGTCCTCTAATCCTCCACAATACCTTAAGGATTATCATTGTTATTCTACTTCCTCCACTCATTCTTCTAATGTGTTATATCCACTATCATCTGTTCTAAGCTATAGCAATTGCTCCCCTTCTTACAAACATTTTTGTTGCTCTGTATCCTCAAATAGTGAACCTAAAACTTTTAATCAGGCCATAAAATGGGATTGTTGGAAAAAGGCTATGAATGCTGAGCTTCTTGCTCTTGAAGAAAATCATACTTGGTCTGTGGTTGATCTTCCTGCATGAAAGGTTCCAATTGGTTGCAGATGGGTTTACAAAATCAAATACAAGGCAGATGGTTCCATTGAGCGATATAAGGCCAGGTTGGTTGCTAAAGGCTACACACAAATGGAGGGCATTGACTACTTTGATACATTCTCTCCAGTGGCCAAGATTACAACAGTTAGAGTACTTCTCTCTCTTGCAGCTATCAAAGGATGGCATCTTGAACAATTAGATGTCAATAATGCTTTCCTTCATGGGGATTTGCATGAAGAGGTATATATGACTCTTCCTCGTGGTCTTTCCAATGTTGATGCTTCTAAGGTATGCAAGCTACAAAAGTCCCTATATGGCCTTAAGCAAGCTAGTCGCCAATGGTATTCTAAACTGTCTACTTTCTTAATTTCCCTTGGATATTCTCAATCTCATGCTGATCATTCTTTGTATGTGAAAACTCACAAGACATTCTTTACTGCTATCTTAGTGTATGTTGATGACATAGTCCTTGCTGGGAACTCTATGTCTGAAATCCAACATGTCAAACAAGTACTTGATCAGCAATTCAAAATTAAGGATCTGGGCAAGCTTCGTTTTTTCTTAGGTTTTGAAATTGCTAGATCCACTAAAGGGATTTTCATGAATCAGAGGAAGTATACATTAGAACTCTTGGAGGACACAGGGTTTCTTGCAGCCAAACCTTCTTCTACTCCATTTGATCCTAACCTCAAGCTATCCCCCACTGAGGGTGATCCTCTCTCTGATCCTACTATGTTTCGCAGGTTAATTGGTCGCTTAATCTACTTAACCAACACTAGACCTGACATCTCTTTTGCAGTGCAACATTTAAGTCAGTTTGTCTCAAAACCTCTTGATCCTCATTATCAAGCTGCTACTCGAGTCTTGCGATTCCTTAAGGCTTCTCTAGCTAAAGGCATTTTGTTTTCAGCTTCCAGTTGTTTAAAACTTTATGCTTTTGCTGATTCTGATTGGGCCAGATGTTCCTTTACTAGAAGATCTGTTACTGGTTATTGCGTTATCCTTGGATCTTCTCTTCTTTGCTGGAAATCCAAAAAGCAAAACAATGTCTCCAGGTCTTCTACAGAAGCAGAGTATAGAGCTTTGGCATCCCTTACATGTGAGCTACAATGGCTGCAGTTTCTGTTCCATGATTTCAGGATCAATTTCTCTCAACCTGCCTCTGTATATTGCGATAGCAAATCTGCCATCTACCTTGCCCACAACCCTGCTTTCCATGAAAGAAGCAAGCACATTGAGTTGGATTGCCATGTTGTTAGAGAGAAGATTGCTTCGAAACTCATTCACTTGCTTCCTATATCCACTTCTGATCAACTAGCAGATGCTTTTACCAAGCCCTTGCATTCACCAGTTTTCTCTTCTCTTATGACCAAGTTGGGACTTTACTCATTACACAATCCAACTTGAGGGGGCATATTAGAATATATGTATATTTATTTATCTTTTCCTTTAATGGTTATTAGGATAAGATAGATATCTAGGTGGCAGCCTCCCATTGGGCCATAATGTACTTGTATATATACTGTTGATCACACTTGTATTACATTCAATGTAACTGAATATACTATTCTTCATCTCTTCTCCAATGCTCTCATTCTCCTCTATGAGGATTCTGTTATTTCAGTTGCACACCTTCACCATTGTTGATACGTTACAATATTTTACTTTTCAATTACCCTCTCTTTGAATTCTATGCATTCATTATAAATACCTCAAAAAATAGCCTTCAATTTCAACTTTTCTTTTCATTTCTCTTTTTAAATTTGTTCTCTTGATTGTCTCTTTCAAGAAATATACATTCAATCATGTATATATACTAAATGTTGAATATAGAAGTTGGTTTTGATTTTGATTTGTAATCACTTTATAAAAGCTGCAATTTTTTAGAAGCTTTTTAATTTTGTACTGTTATTTTTTTTATCTTTATTAATCTTTATATTATCTTGACTATTCGTTAGTGAATGTTTAATTTTGATTTGAAATCACTTTTTACCGGTTAATGTTTGATTTTGATTTGTAATCACTTTTTAGCAATAATTTTGTAGTATAATTTTAATTTTGTATTATAATTTTTTTTATCTTTCTTAATCTTTCTATTATCTTGACTATTCATTAGTTAATGTTGTATGATACTAACTCAAGTAACTTGATCTTATGTTCATACTGTTACTAGTAACAAACCCGTGCGTTCGCACGGGTTCTGGTATGGGACACGCATTTGTTTTAAATCTATATTTTTTTAATAGAAATTATCTGGTATCCGTAAAAAAATAATAATTAAATGTATAGAAAAAAATCAAAATCAACAGTTTGTAATAGTAACAGTGTCAAAGTTGAAATGAATACCACAATTTATCTCATAATTTATAGAATGAATCCAAAAAGAAATGGAAATGTATATACCATTCTTCCCATAGTTGAAAACTATTTTCTGAAGAGTTTCCCCAAGTACTACTTTAACAGGTTCGTTGTTAGTGGCAGGGATAGGTTCAGACTTGATAAATGGAGCAACTTTTCCATCCTGAAAATGAAATGTCATAGGAATTAAATTCTCCAAGACAACACAGCTATAAACATTAACTTAAAAGAAAGAGATTATAAAAGGCCGCGAATTAAAGCAGCAACTACAACTAAACTCTACCTTGTATTCCTTCACCCAAGCTGAAAGGTGGTCTGGTTCTAAATTGGTCTTGAAAAATTTCCTCTATCCTTGAATGAAAGTAATATATCATTATCAACATATAATAGAATCCCCAATTAACACAACCTTTGATATCCAATATCTTACTCAATGCTTGTCTCCTCTTTTCATCCACTATTCTCTGCATCAGCCTCAGTTCATCAACCTCTCTTGCAAAACACAAAACAAAATCATCAACATTTATTTCACATATTTAATTCAACAAAAACCAAAAAAGTAATAAAAGGATTGTTTATTTATTTATCTATACTTTTTAAACTGGAAATGAAATTTTCGAGAAGTAGATAAAATATGACCAAACATTGTTGCTCATTGCTATCTGCCTCTCGTAGGTCAGAATATCATTTGCGGACAGATCTGGCAAAGGCGCAGCAGCAGGAAAGTCGTTTCAGTGAGAGAAGGCGAAACAACGCCGTCGATTATTATCATTTTGATTCCTTGCAAAGATAATATGTGACATACCTGATATACATTGAAACACTTCAGTAATAATTAAAAAGTCACGAATTATGCTCTTCTGGGGCACAGATAATCCATAAGTAACGGTTCAACAGAAACTTGCAGATAGAGAAAATGACTAACATAATTTCCTAACGGGTTCACCAAGAGAATCAGAAAAGAATAATTATCACCTTCTCCGTCTCCTCAAACTTGATCTCCATCTCAATTCTCAACAATCTTCAAGAACACCATTCATTCTTCAATCTGCAAAACAGAAAAACCAAAATCACAAAACTTATAAGTCACGATAGATGCACAAATTCTAAACATTCACACAGAATTTATTTGATATTCACTTGCTAACATTTCAAATACAATTGGTTGTTCATGTTGATGCACGAAAACAGGCAGATAATGACTACACTTCAAAGTATAGCGGCGAAGTAGCCGGACGGATGAAAAGCATTTGTTACAGCGTCGAAAACAGAACCACATTAGAAGCATTTGTTGCGGCGTTGAAAATTACTTCTTGCAAAGACGAGACTACTGTTCACCATCTATAAAACCGAGCCGCAGAATACAGAACCAAAACCCTAACATTCCATCATCCTCATCTATACAAATTTTCCAAAAACAATAAGAAGAAAGAAAAAGAATGCAGTTCATATTCAGTAAACCTGATACAACACCAACGTTCATGAAACCCTATTTCATTATCATCTTCCTCATTTTTTACACAAACCCTTCAAAAAATATTGAGATAAGAAGAGAGATTATAGAACTCAAAATACAAAAAACAAAGAAAGATCTCACTGATTATATCGCGACTTTCAGCGTCACCAACATCATCATCAATTTTCACGGCCGTAACCCTCAGCAACAACCATTAACGGTTCAGAATCAACATCACTATATAATCAGCAAACGTGTAGAAGGAGAAGAAATAAGAAGATTTAGGGTTAGGGATTTGAGAAAAATATGAGAACTCAGAGAAAGAGAGATCGTCAAAAGGAAGAGAGAGAAAAAGAGAAAAAGAATGAAGTGGATTATGTGAAAGAGAGAGAGAAAGATAACAAAAGTAATAGAAACGAAACTTTGTAAGAGCATCCACGTGGCAAGTTGTGAGAAAAGAAGGGCAAAAATGGTTTTTCCAGAGCAATTAACTTTCTTATATTGTAGATTTCAATTGCATCTTTAATGTTCAAGAAATCGATGACAAATGACCTCTGAGAGGTAGGTTAGTCTCTAACCATTTTAATTGCATCAACTAAATTTGAAATTATAAAATTTTACGTAAGAATTTTTAAATATAGAAGATGATACTATAGAGAATTAAATAAATTTAATTTTTAATTGTAAAGTTAAATTATACTAATATGTTGATAATAATTATATATTTTTAATATTTTTATTTTTATCATTTTATTTTCAATATCTTTAATATATTCATTCATTTTATTAAAAAATCATATATAATTTTTTTTAATAAAAGAAATATATTTGGAAACTGCTAATATATTGTTTGAATTTATTTCAAAAGAACAAGAAAAGAATGTAATTTTGAAGATTTTTCCCTTTCCTATCTTTTTCATTCTCCATTCTTATTATATCATATATGTGATTTGAACAATTACTATATTATTTTTGTTTACTTTCTCTTTACTATAATTGACAGAAAAAATGAAAAAGGTATGAAATTTTAAAAATTTAATTTATTGTCTTTCATTTTATTCATCATTTTAATTACATCTTACAAGTGATTTGAAAAATTAGAATATTTAAAAATGAATTATAATATTTAAATATTACTAAATCATATTATCTATTAACAAATAAAATAAGTTGGATAGTTTTTTATTTTTTATTGAGCATAAATAAAATGATAGTAACTGAAATAAACTTAAATGAAAAATTTATCTTATTTTAAAATAAACATTCAACTAATATATAAAAAAAAACTTAACCTTGAAGTTTCGCTCAATTTTTTATTTATGATTGATTTTTTTGGTATACTTGAGTGATTAAAATATTAATATTTTGTAAATTTGTAACTTCTAAATTATATCAAGATTAAATTTTTTAACTAATTCCCAGGTTAGTTGATGATGCATTTGAATAGAGACCATTAAAAATTCACAAAAAATTATTTACCTACAATAGTCTCGAGAGTGATATTTAAACTATATTTGATAAACTTAAAATATGATAAAAAGAACATTAGTGAAAGTATAATTGAATGAGTATATTTCTAAGCTTAAAAACCTATGTATGATATAAAAATATCCAATATCTAATAGCACTATTAAAATAAAATATGATATCATAATTAAATTTTCAATATATTCACCTCATCCTATGAATTGAAACCTTCTATTAATTTATCAAATTCTAACCACATAAGACACAGTCTTGGACAATTTTGATCATATATGCAAACTTCAAAACCAGTAGGCAATGTGTACTCACGTAAGTTTTTTTGGGGTGGAAGGTGTACTCATTTCAGTTCAGTTATTTGGCTTACAACACAAACTACTCCGCGTGTTGACAAGTAAAACATAACCCCACCATGTGATGGCAATTAATAGAAAGATGTATATGACGAAAAGTCAGCAACTATGCAATGCTTTAAGATGATGGAATTATTAGTTTGCATATGCCATAATATTTGAGAGATGGAACCATTCTTGATGTTCGTGATAACTATCGTACTATTTGTCTCCGTTTTAGTCTTACCGTGTTTGTGGCGCCGATTAATGGGATACCGGCCAGCAAATGGAAATGACGGTGGAGGTGGAAGTGGAGGTTTTGCCCATTATTACCTCCTCCATAACCAACATCAATTGCACCATGGAATAATGGCTGGAGTTATGGGTGGAGTTATGGGCGGAGCAGGTGTTGGTGTGGCATCTTACGGAGGAATGATGGATGAAGCTATGGGTCGTGGAGGTGGGGCTGGAGCATTTGATAGCGGAACAGCGCGTGGAGATATGGAAGGTGCAGGTGGTGGTGGAGCATCTGGGGGCGGTGGAGGTGGAGCTGGAGATTGTGGTGGTGGTGGAGCATCTGGGGGCGGTGGTGGTGGAACTGGAGATTGTGGTGCTGGAGGAGGAGGAGTTGGTGCTGTTAATTAAACTCCAAAGCAATTGGCCTATATGCTTAAAAATTAAGTTTTATGCACTACTACTACTAGTATCTACACTTCTCATATTTCTTTTTCATTTGTTTTTGGGTTGTGTTTATATATTGTATTGAATGCATATAATTCTTTTCATAATTACGTTTGATAATTAGTATGTATTAATAGATTTAGTTGAGGGATATTGCAAAAGTTAAGAATTAAGGAACGTTGTTTTTATTTGTAAAACTATTAAAATAATTTTGTATAATCATTATATTTCTTGTGATTACAAGATTGGAACCATATAATTTTGCATTTATTAATATGATAAGTTATAAGTAGTCTTTTTCATTTTATTTACAAATTGAGTTCGCGTCGAGTTGGGCAAAGAGACGGCAGTGTGGCAGAGCTTCCTTCATGCAAGGGCAGGTTAGGTTTCAAGTTGAAGAGAGTAAAGAGGGGTCTAGAAAGGAACATATGGATTGCTGTGTGTTGGAGTCTTTGGATTAAGAGGAATTCGGTGATTTTTAGAAATGATCTATGTAGTGTTTCTGATTTGGTTTGGAGTATTTAAGGCTCAAGTGTGGAAGTGGTCTTTCCATGGTGAAATTATTTATGTAAAATGTAATTTTTATGAATTTAGAAAGGATCCGATGTTTTTCATTCGGTAAGATGCATTTGGTGAGTAATTTACTTTTTGATCGAGGTTTTCCCTCGTTTTGTAATTGAGATTGAGTACCCTTAATACTCTTGATTAATCAAATCCTTGCTTACAAAAAAATTTTACAAATTAAAAATTTACTTTAATATATACTTATTTAAAAAAGGAAAACTAAAAAGACAAAAGTGCTTGTGTAGTAATCGTGTTTTATATATATTTTAAGCAACGCAAATTCTTGTGTATTTATAAAACAATATAAAGAGATTGGATAATGAATACTCATAATTATTTTTTCAACGTCAAATTTATGTTTAAAATTTTTATAATCATAGATTAATAATATATTATGAACAATAAAAACTATATTACACATAAATATAATAAGAATCTTTTTTAAAGCAATTGAAATTTCAAATTTCAATTGCTTTAAAAAAGATTCTTCTTATACAAATTCAAAAGTACATAAATACAAAGCACTGATAACCTATATCTTTTCAAAATTACTTTAATATTGGATGTATTCTTTCAAATCTTTCATTTTTATGTACCCTGCACATAAAACATTCAAGTGATCTTTAAACCAAGACACTACTAAAAAAACAAAGATAAACTTGTTTAAACATAAATAAAATTTTTTAATTATTGAAACCCAGTGACATCTCAAATTCCTAAGCAAAAAACACTCGCGTTTCTAAAGTAGTCGAAAGATAATAAATAAAAAAACTTAAAAGAAATTGCGATTTATTTATTACAACAAAAATATTCCCGTTCTCTTTTTATTTCTTAAAAAACCCTTATTTCCCGCGATTGTACAACAAGTAAAACATCAATCAAGCTTGAAACTATGTATTTGCACCTAAATGTGGGTTGTAAAACAAGAAATTAAAAATCGTAAAAAATATGAATATACCATTTATTTTTCTAAATTTTCATGAGCAAGATCATATCTTTTAATGTATTCACAAATTAACTCGCGTTCACGCACATAATTTTCACTCCCTTGACTCGTCGTCCTCCAGTTGATTCTTTGAAGATAATTTATGAATAAATTCAAAATATATTATTAAATACACAAAAAATGTAAATTTCAAAATTACATAAAATAAAATTACCCAAAATCATAATTAAACTAGATGAATATATTGGTCATGTTCATCATGTCATTTTGGCGTTGGTTTCGTGCAAATTAAAGTTACGCTAATGAAGATAAGAACAAAACAATATTGTTAATCGAACCAAGAGAACGATATTTTAAATGAGGTAAGGAAAGATGAAAAATTAAATGACTATCGAAATTTAACTAGTTAATTGATTAAAATTACATACTAAAATTTCAGACGAAACGGAGAATTTTTTTTGCGCTCCTATTTCTATTAACTGGCTTACGCTTCGCATTAGGACATATGCATATCATTCATATATCATTCATATCGGCTCTGTGATCGTGGGATCAATGTTCAACTCCTCAAGCTCTCATTGAGAACCAATCAAATCCTTGTCATGACAAAGGTCTAGCACTCCGGTGTGCTTCGCATCAAGAGTTTCCGTTGTTTGTGGATCCTTGAGAGAAAAGAAAGAGTGTTTTGATTTTTGTTTGTGGTGAATGAAAATTCTGAGCTTCCTTTTATGAAATGAGAGTGAAATATGATATAGAGCGGCCAAATACGCGCAATTCCCAAATTGCCCTCTCTAAACGCCTTTTCGCAAACGAACTTCGACGCTCTTGAATTTTTTTGTAATTTTCGGTGCAAAATCAGCTTTCGGGCTAAACATACGAAATGTCGGGAACATTGAGACGGAGTTGCCAGTAAAATTTCAGCTCAATCAAATAAATGGTTCAAGAATTATAAATTTTTGATCGTCTTAAAATAACGATTCAGCACTACCAACTGCAAGTAAATCACAACTTTGAAGATCTTCCTCAAAGAATTGGCTTTCGAGCCGAACACAAAAGTTGTAGAAAATGCTGAAATAGTGTTGGATATGTGAGATCCGAGCTCATACCATCTTCCGGTTGAGAGTTACGAATTTTGAAAATATATCATAAAAACAACTTTTCCTTTGAACTGTCTCGAAACAACGGAAACTCTTGATGCGAAGCACACCGGAGTGCTAGAACTTTGTCATGACAAGGATTTGATTGGTTCTCAATGAGAGCTTGAGGAGTTGAACCTTGATCCCGCGATCACAGAGCCGATGACATGAATGATATATGAATGACATGCATATGTCCTAATGCGAAGCGTAAGCCATTTAATAGAAATAGGAGGGAAAATTTTGGGGTGCAATAGCTGCCCCTATTCAATCATCTTAAACCTGATAGCAAGATTGGCGCGAGCCATTTGAGCGTTCATGATGGAAGAGGATTTAATAAAAAGAACCAGAAAATTTGCGCTCCGTGATGAGAGTGGATGGAACTTCCAAACAAGTATTAGATTGAAAATGCCAAATAGGAATTGGCCGGAATACTAAACAGGAATTGGATCTTCCGAAGGGATGCCACCAAGTCGTGGGCTTGCGGGGTAAAATAGGTATTGACTTTGAGGAATAATACATCACTGAAGAGATGCATTGTTAGGATACGTCCATGATTCAGGCTATTGAACCAAGCTTAACTAGCTTATGCTTCGATGCATGTTTGGGAGAGATTTTTTTTAGCGCCATGCTCCGCATGAACGGAAATGCTACGCGTTTTGGAGGATGTAATGCAAATGCAAATGATTACTATATGACAGGTGCCAAATGCACGTTAGGAGCCACCACGTTATCCTTAAGATAGGACTCTGCCTTCTGCTGGGGAACGCTCCAACTGGGGAACATCTACTTCACCGGGGAAATTTGTGTGCTTCCGGGGACACACATGCACATTTCACCAGGGAAAGTATACTTCACTGGAGATTATGCATGCTTCATGGGGAATACATGCACTCGCACCGCTAGGGGCACCTAAACTCCACTACAGTGTAAAAACTTCTTGACTTACTGGGGATTCGAGTAACACCCGTTGTTATCCGTCCTCGTGCTAGGGAATCAACAACAAAAGAAACAGGGGAACAAAGATCCGAGTCCTGCCACGGGAAACAAGCTTTTTGCGCTTACTTGATCAAATTGGTAATTGAAACGCTAAATAAGTATTGACCGGAGTATCCAACAGGCATAGGCTTTTCGAGAGATGCCACCAAGACGTGGGCTTAAGGAGTCAAACAAGTATTGACTTCAAAAGGACCAAACGAGCATTGGCTTTCCAAGTGACCAGACAGGTGACGGACTTACGGATATCCAAACATGTAATGGGTACAAAGTTACTTTCAGACATGCACTGAGTTTAAGGATGCCAACAAGTATTGGACTTCAACGCCGGGGATAACCATCTGATTGATTAGTCACCCTTGGTTGCAATCTCTGATGGAGAATTACAAATCTTCTAAAATCTGAAGAGAGATGCCAATGAGAGTTGGACTTTAGGCTTCTGACTAGTTGAGGATAACGATCCTGACTTCCCGACGGTCTTCGAATTCTTAAGTAGCTTAGCTCGCACCTAAACTTAATCTGATCAAAAGAGAAAGTGCCACTGCATACTGTTTTGCCTCAGCCTGTAAGGACTTTGAAGAGATTTGCCTCATGACGACCTTGTGAGATTTTCGCTATCATAGCCAACTTTCTCTAGTATCATAAACTTTGGAACAATGCCCCTTCCTAGCTAGTGTTGGAAGAAGTTTCGACTACGCTTGGGTGAATACCCCTGATTACTTGTCGCTTTTGAGAGATTCTCCGGATATCGACCTGATTGCCCCAGATTGACTAGAAATCTTACTCGACAGAGTATTCAAAAGCTTTTGTGCCCCTTAGGGTGATCATACTTTGAGATATTGCTTCCCAACTCAACGGAGTTCTGAAGGCAAATTTTCCTTCAGGAGGAATAACTTTTCATCTGAAGTTCGTGATGGAAACTTTCTTGATGTCAAGAACTTGTTCATATGCAAAGAATGTTTATTATAAGAAATATAATTCTAATGCAAAGTTCAAGTTTGTCTTGAATTTTAAAGAAACCTTTTGAAAAGATGTTGTAACATCAATTTTTTTTATGAAAGGTGGCGTGATACCAACTCAAGTTCTTAGAAAATGTCCTAGGAGTCAGTTTACCATATTCTCATTTACAGTATACTTTCGAATTAACCCATGCTTTAGTTAGAACTTTCCAAGGTTGTAACGTGATCAGGTTCACGGTTTTAGAAAAAGGGATTTTTAGGCTCAAAATTTTATTGGTTCCCACCCCCTTCATGATGTTCTCCAATCCTAAGTTCAGTTAACTTGACACGAGCATTCATCTCTCAACAGGAAGTGGGAACGGTCGAGGAGCCAACTGAGGCCTTCTTTGGATACGACAGTAGCTCACTTTCTTAATCCTCTAATTTACCCCCACACGACGTTGTCCTTACTTGGAAATTTCATTGTCATCTTTTATTTATTTATTTTTTTTGTTTTCTTTTGTATTTTCTTGTTTTTTTTAACAAGTCGTGTGATCTTGCATTATCTTTAATTTGTTGTAAGTGATTGTAATTGCATGAGTCCTTGGTTGATGAAGAATTACCATTGTGGTATTGTCATCTTTTGACCTCCTGATAGGTGAGATAACCATTATGATATCATCATATTTTGATAGGTGAAGGTTAACCATTGTGGTTTTGACTTTCCCCAACCTTTTGAAGGATAATCATTGTTGTATCCTTAGAGACGTACTCCTGATGAGTTTTGAATTAACTGAACACTACCCCGCCCCTGGGTTATAAAATAAGGGTTTTTTCTGAACAGAAAAGAAACTCCTACTTTGATGTCTCAAAGGGGTTAATGAGGTCTATCTCCATTATATCTCCAGTGATTGGGGATTTGAAACAATGCATGTACATCATCAACAGGATCTTATTCAAAAGCATACCATTTGAGACTATGAGTATTATGTTCATCATTCTCCCTTCGGAGTTATCGTGCTTTGTTAACAAGAGTTAAGTATCACAAGCAAAGAAAAACACATTTAAGAGCGAAAGCGAATGGATTTTTTCAAGACAAACATATCCATTGCATTATTATTATTGTTCAAATATAAACAAGTTTTGCATACAACAATATTTGAACACGCAAGAAAGATTAAACATGAACATGCATGATGATCTAAAGAGTGCCAACATTGAGGAGGCTTTCTCCATATGGACTAATTACTTCAGAAGATCCGCTAAGTCAAAGGAGAATTTCAATTCCGGCCTTCAAGTGCAAATGTGATAGCCTTTGCATCAATCAGGTCTTGAACCTTGTCTCTGTATGGTTGAAAGTCTTTAATCGAATGACCAGGTGCCCTATCATGAAAACACCTAGTATTATCATCTGTTCCTGTAGAACACTTTAGATTACATCCTATAAGAAGACTCCAGCGAAGTCTTACAAGAGTTGTAAGTGTTCAGATTTAGGCATTCGAGCCGTGCAAGTGGTGCAAGCTCAAGATAGAAGGCGTATTGCTTATCCCTCAGTCAGGAGCCCTAAATATAGCTGCTGGAGCAGTAATCACCATCATGAATGGAGGAACCTTGTATTATCATCGAACTCAGGAGATTTTTCTGCGGTGAGAAAAACCCAAAGTACAAATCTTAACCAACTGAAATTCCAACAAACAGGGAAGCAACTGAACATAAGGGCACTGGGATCACATCAGCTTGTTTCTCATATTCTTTATGTCTCTGTTGAAAAGCAAAGGCTACTGAAAATGAAACTCCGGGAGGATGTGACCCAGGATATGTAGCAGAACCTTGAGAATGAGAGGTGTCTTTGCATAATACTTTTGATTTTTGCTTGGCAGAAGGTTCTGGCGAAGTCACACAAGAGCTTGTAAGTGTTTTCGGGATTTGAGCAAAGTAAATAGTTCAAGCTCAAGATAGAATATGTCTTGCTTATCCCTCGGCCGGGAGCTCTAAACATTCCAAATATGTACGAGAGGTAATCACCACTCTGACTCGCATGTCCAATCCAAACAGAGTGAGCATAAATGCCCTTGCAGATCTTGACATCAGGCACTAACCAACAACGTTTAAATCAACGGAGTCACGAACTTCTATGGATTTAAACCTTTCCTCCGGTAGGTGGAACCTTTTGTCAGTTTCATTAATCGGGAACCTGAAGGCTTCATGTTCTCGAATGGTTCTCATGATGTGCAGTCTCCTTGACATTAATTGGAACCTCAACAGTATTTCAGACATTCTGATTAATAAGACCTTCTTTTGGGGTGAGATTAGCATTTGTAGCTGGCCTTTGAAGAACCTGTCTAAACTCTTTTTGTCTAAGAGAAAGGGCTTGAATAACCTCCATACACTGACCCATGTTAGTTTCTGTTTCATTCCTCGTCTCCGTCAAGTCCTCACAAAGTTGTTCCATGGCTAACTCTTAATTGTTGACCGAGTCAGGAAGTCAGAATCGTACTTATGAAGAGAAAACCACGTGAAAAGAAAACCAAGTCAGAACAAGAATTCCATCTCTGATTACCTGTCATGAATGCATATATGCATGAATAGATGCGATGTTATGTTCGATAATTTCCAAGGAATCTTCAAGTTTTGATTGTTGTTTTACGTAAGTAAAGATAGAAATGATGAAACACCAGTGGGATTCCTTTGAAAAATATTGAACATGTGTATTATGATACGATTATGCTATGATGCTATGGTATACACAAATATGGGATCAAGGTTCCCCTGAATCTGAACAATGTTGTGCTAATTCTAAAATCAAACTGATTCCGAGACCAAACTGAACATTCTTAAAAATTTGTCATTATAATGGCACAAGTTTAAAGGTTCGGCACTGATTAGACCAAGCATTTCGGGTAGGTAGGAGCCGAGATTTCCTATCCCATCCCAAACCTCACAGGTATGAATCCTAGACACAAACAGGATGTCCCTAATGGTCGCCAAGAATTTCGAATAAACAATGAGAGCTCGTGCCTAATGCAATAACCATGCAGGACAGCGATCGCCTCACGGAGTTCTCTCCTGGTTGTGGTATGCTAGGCAAACCCTACGTACCAAGCGCCACGAGAGCCAAAATAACTATCCACGCTAATCTAAGTGTATACTTGGTCTAAGTAGTGGACCTTTTACCTCACAGAACACCCGTCCGCCAAACAGAAAACTAGCCAGCACAGCACATCAGATATCCAGAATATGGAAAGCGGTAAACACATAGATGTAAATGAATGCAAACAATATATACAGGATGATATCAATAAACACTCAAATACCCACAGAAAAGAAAGCAAACAAAAACTAGGAACGACACTCGAGATGGACCAGTAATATGTCAATCAGTCCTTAGTGAAGTCGTCAGCTGAATATACATGTTATCCAGGTCAATCAGTCCTCAGTGAAGTCGCCAGCTGAATATACATGTTATTCAAGTCGTCACCTGAACATGACATGCTATTCAGGTCAAACATGTGATACCAAAGAAAGCAATGCGAACATACATGTTATTCAGGTCAAACATGCTTAGGTTTTACATGTTTGACACGAATAACATGTATGTTCGCATTGCTTTCTTTGGTATCACATGTTTGACCTGAATAACATGTATGCATTACTTGTTTGCTTGATACCTATGCATGTTTGACCTGAATAACATGTATGTTAGCTTTGCTTTACCTGTGCCCGCATGTTTGACCTGAATAACTTGTATGCATTGTTTTATCTTCGCACATGTTTGACCTGAGTAGTATGTTGTATGTGCGATTCCTGTTCGCCTGTTCTTACTTGTGATTCCTGTTGACATACTACGCACATGTTTGACTTGAATGACATGATGTGATTGCGATGCTTGTTCGTATTCCATGCCTGATGTTTGCTAGGATCTTTGTGACGTTGCTTGTTCATTGCATGCTCCCTTAGGGTTCTCGGTTCCGTTTCTCTAGGAGACACGAATCGAGATAGAAACAAAAACTTTTGAGCCGAACTACGGCACTCTGACTTCTCCATTGCACATGGGAGGTACGTAGGCACAGGGTACAGACACCTTGGCGAGCAGACTTTTCTTATCTTATTTTTGTCCGACTTTCTTGCTATCTTTCTTGTTTTTTCATTGCATGTTTCCCTTATCACATTACATGATACACACACATACACCTTTAGATTATAAACTAGCAAGAATGGATCCTTTAGAGTACCACATACATGAGGGGTGATAATACCTTCCCCTTGCATAACAGACACCCTTACCCTTTCTCTGTGACCATTGCTTTTTTTATTTGGTTTTCTTCGATATTTTTCATTCCTTTGCGTAGGATAAATATATGTTCGGTGGTGACTTCATTGTTTATTTGATGAGTTTTCCAGTTGCTTCAACTTATAAATAAAATATTATTTATTAAAGTAATTATATTAAAATAATATCATATATTTATAAATTTATTAAAATATTAAACTAACAAATAAAATATTAACACTTTTAGAATATACTTTTTAAAATATATTTAGTGATACTATTGAAGTTTCTAATGCCAATTTTTTTATTATATAATTAGTTTAATTTTTTAAATTTCTAATGTCAAATTGTTTTTTAAATTATAATAATTAAAAAGTTAATTAATGTTTCAAAAAAAATTGAGAATATATTTTTAAAAATATATTAGTGATATTTTTGAATTTCTAATTGTCAAAAATCTGATAATATGAATTTTGTATTGGAGATTTTTAACTTGTAAATGCCCATTTAACTTACATGGTTAGCTAACTTATCTCTTCCGAAACATTTGAGGGTTCAAACCCTCTCATACAATAAATTTTTAATATTATAATAATTAGTTTAAAGTTTTAGATTTTTTAATGTCTATTTTTAAAAATTTAAATCTTTAGAGTTTTTTTCAAAAAAATAATAGTTAATATATATTTATTTGTCTCATATATTAAAAGGCAAATTAAATATAAATTATTTTGGTTATTAACTATTATTAATAGTAATAGTAATTGATTATATATTTTTGAATAGTTAATGAAAATAGTAGATGTGTAAGAGAAAAACACGTTAAAAATTAAAGCTAAAAAAATGGTAACTAAAACTAATTTTAAAAAATTAGAGGAATTGCATAAAATATTATTATTAGGGTTAAATAAGTTTATGGTCCCTCTAAATATTTCAAACTTCGTTTTTAGTCCCTCAATAAAATTTCTTTCAAATAATTGTCCTCATAAAAATTTTCATCCACACTTTTGTCGCTCATGTCTAACACCGTTACCAGAAGCTGATGTGGCACGCCACATGGCAATGCCAGGATGATAAGATGCTGATGTGTCATGCCACGTGGCCAATGTTAACATCACATTTGAACCCATGAAATTTCGTAGCTAATCGATAGCTAATCTGTAGCCAATTTATTTGAAGAATTTTAGTTTTAAAAGAATGCATAATATTTATGTTGATAAACCCTAATATTTTTTATTGACAAAATGACAAATTAATTCCATTTGCATCTCTCTCAAATTCTTAAATTGACTAGTACTCTAAATCTCTAACCTTAAAACAAACCACCATTACAATATTATGCATACTATACTCCTTTGAGAAGTTCATCCTACATGCCTGTGTCATATTAATTATAAGTTATTCTATGGTCCGTTTTGTTAGCCTCTGTCTTCTCTATTATTTGGGTCAAGATAGATCCATTTGTGAACAAAGTTGACAGTGAGACCATTGCAGAAACTTGTGTTACCATAGATTGTTGAGTCACTTGATGCTCAATAGCTTGAACTATTAATCATGTATCTGTACTCCTTGACCTATGTAAAAATTGAAGCATGATTCCTTGAGTCTGTCAAGTTGTTTTTTTATAATATTTAAAAGTTTTGTTGCATAAAAGATTTCAAGTAGCATTTCAAACCTCAAAATGTAAAATGAGTTAACGGATTGAAAAATCAATTGAACTAATCAAACTTGATAGACCAAGTTCTATACATTACATATGAGATAGAAAAGGTATTTAAAAATAAAAAATGTTGACACAATATAACACAAACTCTGAATGCACATATTGATTTTTAGGACTAGAAATATTGATTTTTAGGACTTGAAATATCCAATTGTATTAAGTATACTTAGATATAAACTAGTACTTAGACCCGTGCCTCGCACGGGTAAAATATTTTATAATATTTGAAAAATATTTATAATTTAAATATATTATTCATTAAAAAAAATCTGAACTGATATAAAATTTATAGGAAGCAAATATTTAGAAAATTATAATAATGATTATATTAGAAATATTAATGCATTATATCTTAAATAAAAATTCAAATTTTATATCTTAAATTAAAAATATTAGTAACATAAATATTTAAAAAACAACACATTTTTTTCGTATTTGGATTCATATATTATTTTAAATATATATTTTTTTATTTTCTTTAATAGTAAATATTAAATTTCTTTTGATATTATTTATAAAAATATTTATGCAATCATTAAGTCTTATAAATATCAACTAATAACATAATATTTGAAAATATTATTTTAATTATATAAATAAATATTAGTAACATAAATAAATATGTTTTATCCGTTTTCGGATTCATATATTATTTAAAATATATTTACTTTTAATTTTTTTTTACTGTACAAAAAATGTAATAACTCGTGGGTTCGCACGAATTCTAGTCTGGATACTCGTGCGTTGTTCGTACGGATACTGGTTTGTTATGGGAATTTGTTTCTAAAATATAATAAGAATGAAAAAAATGAAGACAATTATTTAACGAAGAAGGTTTATCATTTTAAAAGAAAAACATATTATTTATTTATATTTGGAGCATAAACATATGATAAACATTTGAATTCATTATTTTATGTTCGAATGTCTAAATGTTTTCCATGTTTTTGTCCAATAACACATATTGTTTATATTGTTTTTATAATTTATTAGGATGTGAAAAACTATCATTTAGTTAATTAATTTGTGAAAATATATTTTTTTCATGTTTAATTTTTTTCAAGTAAAAGATGAAATAAGTTATAAAATACAATTATTCAAAATATATTTATAGGAGGTTCTTTTATCAATGATAACTATAATTTAGAATTATTTCTTAATTTTTATTTATCAATGGTAATTATAATTTATGTATATAAATATAAAATTATAATAAATATAAAAATAATTAGTTACCATAAAAGAATAGAAACTGCCTAAATTTATATTCATTTGCAAATTATAAAAAAAACTGTGTTTTAATTAATTTATTTTTTGACAAATCTGTGTTTTAATATTAAAACAAATCTTGTAGCATTAATTATTTTAATTAAAACTAAAGTTTAATTATTTTAGTTAAAAATAAAAGAAAATATGATTTTTCTGAACAATGTCCATAAAATAGAGGATTTCATCTAAATAATGGTATTTAATTTGTTAATAACATGTTATAAAGTGAAAAATATGAACTAATATTCATTCAAAAATAAATAATGTATTCAAAAATATGAACTAATGGTTTTAATTTGTTAATAACATGTTAATAACATTTTATAATATTTAAAAGTTTTGTTGCATAAAAGATTTCAAGTAGCA
Source organism: Vicia villosa (assembly GCF_029867415.1). NCBI lineage: Eukaryota > Viridiplantae > Streptophyta > Magnoliopsida > Fabales > Fabaceae > Vicia > Vicia villosa. The sequence goes on along the minus strand of NC_081185.1, from coordinate 89,365,480 downwards.
TTTCAAACCTAAAAATGTAAAATGAGTTAACGGATTGAAAAATCAATTGAACTAATCAAACTTGATAGACCAAGCTCTTTTACATTACATATGAGAAAGAAAAAGTATTTAAAAAGTAAAAAATGTTGACACAATATTACACAAACTCTGAATGCACATATTGATTTTTAGGACTAGAAATCTCCAATTGTATTAAGTATACTTAGATATAAATGCCTTGCAAGCGGATGAACCATTATATTAACTTACCTTCCTATATACTCTAGAAGAATAACTTTAGAAAAATAAATCTTAAAACAAATTCTAGTATTGATTGTTAACCATGTTTGGAATTGTCTTGGATCAAAAGCAACAGACTAAGCAATGAAGTAATCCATAATCCCAAGTCCCAGATTTGCAAAAGCTTCTCTCATTCTCACTCTGTCTCTCTTCTAAATATGTGCCCCATCTCTAATTTAGTATTACTTTTCCATACCAATCTTTATACTCACTCTAACATCTCACTTTTCCAACTCTTGCTTCCATACTTCTTTCTCTTTCTCCCACATTCTCTCTATCTCTCTTCAACCCTTCAGCTTCTCAGTTCTGTTTGTGCACGTGTTACCTTCCATTAAGCTATGAAACCATCACCACCACATCCATTACTTCCCATTCTCGTCTTCATCATCTTCTTCCTCCTGTTCATCATATTATAATTTAAATTCTATCAAATTAATTGGTCAAAAGAAGTTGTATCAAAATAATCTCATGCATATGTAGCTGTTTCTCATATGTACTTGACCAAGTATTTTTTGTTAGGATCTCTATTGCTTTGAAACTCTGCACAGTGTAATTCTACAGATACATCTTCAAGTTAAGTACTACATTCATTCTTTAATGTTAGTGATAGCAGTAAACCTCCAATGTTTTTCTATTTCACTAGAATTTGTTTTATATTTGTTAATTCATAATAGTCATTAGTGACCACACTTTGTCGTGTGTTATAATAGGAATTTGATAAATCAGACTGCTTATACAAGATTAAGGATGATGTGAAATGATACATGCCTAACAAAGTAGCAAGTTTATTTTGTACAATTCTTCCTTCTTAAATTTTCAGAACCTATATCGTCATTTGTCAGCTAGTGAAGAGGTTATCATATGGAAGCAACGAAATTTTTCGCATGTTCAGATTTATGAACTCTGTTCTTTTTGTTTTTGTCCTTGTTGTATAAGGAATTGTTCTTGAGGGGAAGTCCTCATTATATAATTATAGTTGGGGCATGTAGGATGAATTTTTCAAAGGAGTATAACATACATAATATTGTAATGGTGATTTTTTTTAAGGTTAGGGATTTAGAGTAGTCGACTTAAACATTTGAGAGAGATGCAAATGGAATTAATTTGTCATTTTGTTAACAGAGATATTAGGGTTTATCAACATAAATATACTGTATTCTTTTAAAATCAAAATTTTTAAAATAAATTTGCTATAGATTAGCTACCATTTTAGCTACAAAATTTTATGGATTCAAGTGTGATGTTGACCTTGGCCACGTGGCATGACACGTCAGCATCTTTCCATCCTGACATTGCCACGTGACGTGCCACATCAGCTTATGTTAATGGCGTTATACATGAGATATGAAGGGTTACATCGGGTTCATATGCAAGGTAACGAAGAGTTTCATTAAAAGTTTGTCACTTTACCTCTCAGTTTGAATTCCAATGATGGAAAAGGTGTATTTGTCATGGGTTTGATCCCCAACACTAACTTTTTGGAATTTTTAAATGGCGAAAACAACATCCTCTCCATTTTGTCATTTAGTCGATAGGTAAAACACAATTGAGTTTATTATATCTAATATGGATTGCTTATTTCACTAACCCCTAATTGAACACACAACGTTTCAAATTGGTTTACAAAATTATTGCATGAACAATTATGTTATATTTGAAGAAAAACTTACATTAATCAATGATTTTCGAGCATCATGTAACTCATTATTCATCTCTCTTTCTTTAATGGTTAGAATCTCGTTCAATGTTACAAGTTCTTCATTAAACAGATCCTTCTATACTAATTCCTTCTCCAAAGCATAAAATTTGATGCTTTACATAATGAACAATTATAGAAGAAAGTTGAACGACAACTGGAAGCATTTAGAGATATTTAAACCATTAAAGAATGTGAAATGAATGGTGAGTTTCAAAATGCTCGAAAGCATTAATTCGTGTAAAATGTTTTTCAAATGAAAAATAATTTTCATGTTATTAATTTCAAAATCAATTTAATAGGTTATATATTCAAAGAGGGGCTAGTGAAACAAACATAGTTAAGATAGAATATGGGGAAAAAAGTTATGTAACCAACATGATGAACCATAGTACAATTACCATTAGGAAATGTTATTTTAATTGGTTTGATTTTATAGTAAGATTTAAATAGGTCTAGGGTAGAACAAACATGATCATTAGCTCTTGAGTCAAAGATCCATGTGTGAAAAGATATATTGGTCTGAGAAGTGGTATTGCATATAATACCTGAAACTTGATCAGCATGAGTAGAACTAGAAAAAACCTGATGATGATACATATATGTGATGAAGTAAGTTGAGAAGTTATTCATACTTAACTTGAGATATAGGTATCTAGTTACTTGTATGAGAAGTATCTTGAGGTTCATCAACTAGTTTAGATGAATACTTATTTTTGTTAATGTTGAGGTGGCCATGCTTCTGATAGTAGAAATATTTTGTGTGCCTAGTTCTATTGAAAATGTGCATACTCTATGAGCATTCTTGGTGTTATTGAAACCACCTTTATGCTTGAGTTTTGAATTATGCAACATTCACCTAAATAGGATTGTCTTCAACAAGTGTAAGGTTCTTGTAGAGACTCTTTTCTTGGATCACAAGAGAGTATATGCAATTAATAGACTTGTCTAAAATCCTCTAAAGGTGTCTCCCTTCACATAGATTTTGAGGTGTCCTTCTTGAATAAGCTTCACGATCTCTTTCTTCAGCTGGAACTAGTCCTTAATATTATGGCCTTTAACTATGTGAAACTTTAATCATCTACCAGGATCCGAGCTCATTACTTCCATCGTCACCACCGAGGGAGTTGGGATGTTGTGCAACTGTAGAGCTTTACACTAGAATTGCCCTCGGTGAGTGTACAGAGGTGTGAAGCTCTCTGACATCTTGGCCACTCCTTTGAATGAAGTATTGTCTTTGATAGGGGAAATGTAATGTCCATTCCTCTAGGGGGTGCAATCCGTCGGTATTGGGGGCACACTCGTTAGAATCCTGCGCCTTTTTTTCGGTGTAACTTTCCTCACCTTTAATGTAGCCTTCAACTCCGATGACCATTTTCGCTAACAAGAGCATTAGCTTATGGGAGAGAGGCTCGTTAAGGTGTCCCTCTCGGAGCCCATTTTGGAATGCCCCTACAAAAATTTCCTTGTTCGGTGGGACGACCCTAATTGTGGCTTCGTTAAAGGGGACAAGGTAGTCCGCCAACGTCTCTAATGGGCCTTGTGGTATGTTGAGCAAGCTAAAACTGGACACCTTCATGTGGCGGCTGGCGGCGAACTAATGCACCAGCTTCTTCACCGACTCTTGATAGTTGGCGATTGAAGCACGGGGCAGAACCATATACCATCGCAAGGCGGAGACCCTGAAAGTATTAGATACCAGCTTGAACTTCAGGGAGTTGGACGCTCCTATGATGGCCATATGTGTGTTGATGGAGGCGACGTGCTCGCATGGATCACTACACCTATCAAACTTGGCCAAATAAGGAGGTTTGAATCTCTCTGGGACATGCGCCTCCCATATCTCGTCAAAGAGGGGTTAGGGATCCAACACTTCCATATCCTCCAGAGAATCAGATTCTTGCTGACGGTATAACTCGTCCATGGTGGCACAAATCTCCGCCAAGGCGTTTGGGTCACTACTACCACTAGTATCATCTGGTGTAAGGGATGAACCTCTCTGGTTAATCATGGTTAGGGGTGGCTAGATGCATGAGGGTATCTGTGAATATGGTCATTATAATAAGAAAGGTGTGGCACATGTTAATTTTACCTGAGTCCCACGGTGGACGCGAATGTACTAGTAAAAAAGTACATGTGTGTGTGTTCTCCCTACAAGGGAAAGGAGACACATAGGCCTTAGTAGATATATTACTATATTTGTTGGTTAGGGCTTTCCCCCAATAATGATAGGCCCTGTTCGGTGATGTTTTATGGAGATTTAGAGGCCCTGTTCGGTGGTGTTTTATGGAGATTTAGAGGTCTTGCTCATGTGACGTGAGAGACGTTGCTATTTGGTGATGTGCTTAGGGTTTAAGTGGGGGTAAGATCTATATGGTTAAAGATTTGTCTCTCCATCCCTTTGGGGATATATATATATATATATATATATATATATATATATATATATATATATATATATATATATATACCTCTTAGGCCTAGGGTATGGGTAACTCTAAGGGCAACAACTGCTCCTTCATGATCAAAAGAGGTTAACCACATAATCTTTAGGAAGTAACAGATTTACAAATGTCATTGGTGTCATGATTGAGCCCTTAATTCTAACGAGGTTATTGCCTAGGTGACACCATACTTGGACGAGGGCGCACACATTGAGGAAACTCACAAATATAAAACTACAAATGTCTTTGTCTAAGCAAAGTTAAATAACTTCATCTGCAACACCCCACAAGAGATGTTTTTCACTTTGGTGAAAATGATTTATCCCAACCTCAACTACGGAGATGGAATAATCATTTTGACCTACGAAGGCAACAAATTTCTTCAACTCTGAAAAAATTTGCTGAGATTTGTGACATTCCCTGCATCTAAGGTTTGTAATCTTTTTCTTCATACTCTTTTGAACTTTTGAAATATGTTAGGGACAGATCAAAAGTTTTAAATTAAACATTTCTCTTAATTTGAAGTAATAAATGTGAGAAAATATTTTTTAAAAATTTATTTCATTATTATTATTATTTATGATTTAAATCACAATTTGACTTAGTATAACATTTATTTTATTATCATATTGGCATGACTTAGTAAAACAAATAATTCTCTTTTTAGTATAATTACTCTCCTCTTGTTATGATTAAGTAGAGACGAAAATAAAGATGACAATGGGTAAGATATATGCAGTGTACTATAGTATCCATTTTCATATTCGTTTTTTTAAAAAATTTTGTACCCGAGTCTATGCTCGCGTGGGTACCAATATTTATACTTGTACTAATATCTTATGGATAGCTAAATATCCATATGCATAATCGCCCATAATCGTTTATCCGTATTTTTAATAAGAAACTATCACACAATTATAATTTACCTGTTATGAAATTAACAAAAACAATATAGAGATGAACTAGAGAAAGTAAGAGAGAACGTGGTATTCTATTATCTTCTTCAAGAAGTATTATCTTCATTGCAAAGTGGACCTTATTTATAGGACATTAGGAATGTCAAAAATCATAACCTTATTATACCACTTAATAGGGAATATGAAGATGAAAGATTAGAATACATATGTGTTAGAACAAGATTTGTTCTGATCAATATTCTGTGTTTTGATGATAACATTATATATGAATTTTGTATAAGATAATGTGGTACTCTAATCCTTTGCATTTTCCATTTCAGGAAATACATAAAGAGTATGCACAAATCAGCGCTCAGAAGCACTGACTCAGAAGGTTATGGATGGCTTCATCAGAACATGCTCTGACAAGACATCAGAAGATGGTCAAGCAGAATCAGAACATGAACTGAAAGCATCAGAAGAACGAAGTCAGAAGCAGAAGTTTTGAAGTTCTGAATGGTATCACGCTCGAGCTCTTCAAAGTCAGAAGACAAGAAGATGCTCTGCACCAAGCTGTTTACTCTGATATTCAAACGTTGTTATTCTACAAATCTGAGTCCAGAAGATAGTACAAGATGACAGGCTATTAAGTCTAATCTCTGACTGACAAAAGGAACGTAAGAAGCTACAAAAGGCAAAGTCAGTAAAAGCAGGAAAAGCAAGGCTCGAGGTAGATGACAAAAGTGTGAAACATTAAATGCAAAGCTGTACTATTCACGCAAAGCATTAAATGCTCCCAACGGTCATTTCATCTCAGCGCCTATAAATAGAAGTTCTGATCAGAAGCAAACAAAAAGAACACTTGTGCATAATACTAAAACACTGTCAAAATCAAAACTCACAAACTTCATCTTCAACCTCACAAACTCTTATAATATTTAGTGAGTTTTAAGCTTAGAACTTAAGAGAAATATCACTGTTGTGATCACAGCTTTATTAGAAGCAATCTTACTCTTGTAAACATTATTTTACATTGTTTATAAAAGGTTCCTAGAGTGATCAAGTTGTGATATGTAGACTCTAGAAGACTTAGAAGGTTTCTATGTGAAGATTTCCTAGAGTGATCAAGTTGTGATCTGTATACTCTAGAAAACTTAGAAGTTTTCTAAGTGGATAACAATTGTAATCAGTTGGATTAGTGGATTAAATCCTCATTTGAGGTAAATCACTGTAAGGGGGTGGACTGGAGTAGTTTCGTTAACAACGAACCAGGATAAAAATAATTGTGTTCATTGATTTTATCTTACAAGTTTTTGAAGTCACACTTATTCAACCCCCCCCCCCCCCTTTCTAAGTGTTTTTCTATCCTTCAATATGGACATCCAAAATAATATTTATTCATAACACTCCCTCTTGGATGTCCATTGAGGATATGCCTCGTTAAAACCTTACTAAAAAAAACTCAGTGGGACAAATTCTAGTGAAGGAAAAAGAGTACAACATTCTTTGAATATGAATTTCCTCGTTAAAAACCTTACCAGGAAAACCCAGTGGGACAAAACCATGATGAAGGGAAAAAGAGTGCAAAATATATGTATTTCTCCCCCTCATGCATACATTTATATGTGAGACGATATTCTTTATAGTTGTTGCTTAAAATGTCTTCTTCGAAGTGACTTTATATAGTGTTAATAGTTATGCAGGATATTATGAATTTGGTGCCATGATTTGTTTTATAGATCTCCACGAAATGGTTGTACCATCACATGTAAACAAATAACCTCTTTCTGATCTACCATTGTGAGAATCTGACAAGTAACCCGCATCTCTAAGATAACGAAGTATATGTTTGACCGCTTTCCAATTTCTTTGTGTAGGTGAATAATTATATTTTACTTATAGATTGACCGCAAATGATATATCATGATGTGTTTAGTTAGTAAGGTGCATTAGTACTCCAATTGCACTGAGATATGGTACTTCAGGACCAAGCAATTTTCATCCTTTTCTCGAGGCCTAAAAAGATCCTTCTCCACATCTAATGATCTAACAACCATATTGGAGTAGGCAACATGTGACATTTGTTCATATAGAATCATTTCAACACTTTTCTATATAACCTTATTGATGTACAAATATTCTTTTGTCTACATGCTCAATTTGCAAACCTAGACATATTTTGTCTTTTCTAGGTCCTTCATCTCAAACTCTTTATTTAAGAAATTTATAGCTTTTGGAAGCTCTTCTGGAGTTCCAATAATAATTATGTCATCCACATAGACAACTATTATTTCAAATACTTTTCCACACCATTTTATGAATATACAAGGTCAAATTGAGTTATTTGTATATCCATCCTTTAGTAAATATTCACTGTGGTGATTATACCACATGCGTCCAGATTGTTTCAACCCATAGAGAAACTTGTTCAATTTGAGGGAGTAGTTTTCTCGAGATCCAAAATTATATGCCTCCAGTATATTGAACCTTTCAGGAAGTTTTATGTAAATGTCACTATTAAGTGAACCATATAAATAATATGTCATAACATCCATCATGTTCGAATTAAGCCCTTCATGAGTTACAAGGCTAATTAATTATCAAAAATCGATTGAATGTACTACAGGTGAATATGTTTTATCAAAATCAGTCATAGGTCTTTGTGAAAATCATTGAGCAATAAATCAAACTTTATATCATTCTTATTTTTCTTTTTCACAAAAACTCGTTTATATCCAATTAGTTTCACACCTTGAGGTGTTCAAACTACAGGACCAAAAGTGAGTCACTTGTAAAGTGAGTTTAATTCTTCTTCAATTGAATATATTTATTTTGGCCAATTGTCACTTAGTCTAAAATTTTTAATAGACTTTGACTCATGATCCTTTTTATTATTGATCACTTTTAGTGCTATATTGTATACAATGATATTGTCAATATTAACTTTATTTGGTTATATCAATTTCGGTTTCATTCCATTTCATCCATGACATAATTTATCGAGATCTCTTTATTTCATATTTCAAGTACTTGATTTGTTCTTCTGGAACTGAAAAATTAAATTAGGTCAAAGTGCTCTTAGCAGTTTGATATCCTCACTTGGGTCATCTTTAGTTTTTTTCTTAGTATAGGACTTTTAACATTGGAACCGACTTTCGTACCACGCTTCAGGTGCAACAACAACTCATTTGCAATACTATATTATCCAATAGGAGAATCCATTTTGAGTGTAGTATTATCAACTCATAATTTATTTCATAAACTTTGCAAATGAATAATATTTTGAACTTTTGGTTCATATTGATTTGTACGAGGATCAAGACAACAATTTATTTTAAATTGTTCATTTGAACTTCTTGTTCATGATTTCAGCTGTTCATTTGAACTTCTTGTTCATGATTTCAGCTACTTATTCCCCCCCCCTAATATTGGAAAAATTAATTTATCAAGTGATAATCAGCCTACTGGGCTGCAATCAAGTATTTAATTATTTTCTCAAATTATATCCTCAAAATTGAGATTCATATTAATTATATTTTTCCAATATTCTTTTCATGACTCATCTTAATGTATTATATTGGAGCAATTGGAATATACACAACACACCTAAATGTTTCACTAAGATGAGAAGTATTAGAATAAATTAGGGAGGACTAAGATATAGTATCCTGTTGGCTCAATGCGATTAAATATATTAATATCATACTTTGGGTGTTTCAAATACATAATTTAGAATTGATGATCTCATAAGTATCAAGCATATAATTAACTTTAGACGTCTAAAGAATCGATCTTCGGGTCCATTTTCTTTTATGAACATATATTACATGATATTCAATATCAATTTTAATAATATATGTGATACTTATACATGAATTTCTAAAAAATCCATAAAACAAGATCTTAGTCTAATTAGTTGAGAAAATAATTTCACAAAATTCTGGTTGTGAGTAGAGAGACATATGCATGATATTTTAGTCGATGCAACAGTTAATGTCATAAAAACACAATTTATCAAATTTTTATTTTCCTTTAGAAACACACAAAAATTTACTGGATTGAAGTAACTTCTGGTTCTTCAATACAAATTATTCGCATCATATTATATCCGAGATGACCCAACCAGTTTTACCAACAACACATTTAAGTGTAATTTGTAAACTACTGATTTACAATGACATGTGCTTAAATTGTACAAATATAAGTGTAGTACAAGCTTGAGGGAAAAGCCGGTAGCTTTTCTATTATATATTTTATGTCCAAATTCATTTGTGTAATACAAAGATATTCAATACCTCTAGTATAATTCATGTGAATTATCTATGACAAAAATATTTGGCAAGACATAAAGAGAACACACAAAAAGGAAATATAAAGGATTAAAGTTCATTCGAATCTTGACTCTATCAAAATATGAGCTTACTTTTGTGTGCCTTTAAGATGGACTAACTGTGAATACAAGATCACACTTACAAAGATGTTTTTGATTCATGGCAAACTCAACAAGCATACAAGCAACAAGGCACAAGCAGAAGAACTCAAGAAAAGCAAGCATTGGTCACTCATGACAGAGCAGGTCGACCTACTATGCATATAGGTCGACTCAACACAAGTAAAATAAGAGGAACTCAGAAAAGTAGCAGTCAGGTCGACCTACTCCCAACCCAGGTCGACCTAAAATGAAGAAATTTACATATCATTCTGCTAGGTCGACCTACACAACAACTAGGTCGACCTAAACTGAAGAAAGGTCCCCAAAACGTATCTGAAGTGGATTCTGGTCGACCTACTTCTTTAACAGGTCGACCTAACTGGGAACAAATGTTATTCAAAGGATATGCAGCTCTGTTAGGTCGACCTAAGCACTACAAGAGGTCGACCTATTTGATCAAAAATGCCAAAATTTCTGGTTTTCTTTGCTCCAACTGATAAGCTCTCATATATATTGTCCAAGGTTAATTATTGCTTCTCAACACCAACAACTGAAAGATACACAAAGGCTTCTCATCTTCGTTCTTCATCATCTCCAACACAATTACACATAATCATTCTTGTGTTGAGGGTTAGTGATCGAGTTCGATAAAGTCCATCGAACGGAATTGAAGATTCCTAGTGGGTGAAGATTTGTGGGGTTTTTGGTGAATAAAATCTGAGGGTTTTGTCCTCCAAGATAGGTGAATTTTGGGGGTTTTTATCAAGAAGCTTCATCAAGGATCCAGCTGAGTGTGAAGATTGAAGAACAAGTGTTCGAGCAATTCAAGACGCTGCAGAAAGGGATAAAAGCGAAGCTCTTGGAAGACCTTAATCTGGCTCAAGATTAAGGGGGAAGAAGATTCAAAGGATCGACAAATTTGGTTTATTGTTTATCGCTTTGTTATCTTCTTTGTATAAACTGCTTTCAACATTAATGGAAGATTTCCCAATTTCAGTTTGGAGTTGGGGGCATATGTAGTCGTAGCGAGGACGATCGACGAACTGCCTAAACAAATATCGTGTTCTTGTCGCTTTTATCTTTTCATTTACGTTCTGTTCATATTTGGTTATAATTGCAAATTGATCAACGATTCGAGTGTTAAAGCTGTGAATTAAGAACTTGTATAAACATCACAATTCATCACACATTGAATCACCATCAATTTGATCATTATCACCAAGTGTTTGTGTTTTTGCTTCTTTCATTATTACTGCATTGCAAATCAAAGTTTATCAAATCAGAAGTTAATCGATTTTCTATAGTGAAACATATTGATTCGATAACATATCATTTCATCGTTAATCTTAATTATCTTGTGGTTTTGTCACATATACGACCCTTGCAATAATGGTCCGGAATAGACGCAAGTCGATCGATTCAGAACCGCTTTCGCCTTAGTTCGAAATAATTCCGAAAAACTCTGTGAGATCTATTCACCCCCCTCTAGATCCTTAGGCCAGCGTCTAACAAGTGGCATCAAGAGCTCTGGTTAATTCCGTGCTACGTGAAACACTTATTGGAAAGATGGGTCCGGACCTAAAGGGGCTCACTATCGAAAACATGCAAAAGAGATTCGTTCATTTGAAAAATCGTTTAAACTCTCTTGATAGACCTGTTTCCAATGCAGTTGCTACTAACAAAATCTTGAGATGCTTGAATAGGGAATGGCAACCCAAGGTTACGGCAATAAAGGAAGCAAATGATCTAAATACCTTAGATATCACCACTCTCTTCGGTAAACTGGAAGAACATGAACAACATCTTAAATGCCTTGACATGCATGAGAAAAGGGAAAAGAAAGATAAGAACATGGAGAAAGAGGTAGAGAAGAAGTCAATAGCTCTAAAGGCTTCAAGCTCCAAGACCTCAAAGCAAGAGCAAGTGGATAGTGATACTAGTGATGAGGAAGATTCGGATGATGAGGAAATGAGACTGTTCGTGCGAAGATACAACAAGTACATAAAGAAAAATAGAGCAAAACACTCCGGCAAAAGCTTGATTAATCATAGGAAGCAATTCGACAAGTCCAAACAAGATGATAACAATAAAAGAAAATACAAAGGTACTTGCTTCAATTGCGGCAAAGATGGTCATTACAAACCGCATTGTCCATATCTCAAGAAGGAGAAAGACAAGAATCAAAGAAAAAGTCACAACAAGTCTAGAAAAGCTTATATAGCATGGGAAAGTGATTCTTCAAGTGAAGACACATCAAGCGATGAAGAAGAATCGGCAAACTTATGTCTTACGGCTCATCAACACAAGAAAAAGAAACGTGTAAGTCATCTTAAACCTGAACTTGTAGATAAGGTATCTCATGCTCAATTAAAATTAGCTTTTGAAGAACTACATAGAGATGCAATTGAAGCTTTCAAACTTTTGGCCTCAAATAAGAAAATTTTTTCATATCTTGAATCAAAAGTTGAGAAGACCGAAAAGGACATGGAAGCTTTAAAACAATCTATGCTAGATATTGGACAAAGTTGAGATAGATCCTACATCATGGTTTGGTTGTGAGACATGTCATATTTGGCAAAAAGAAGTAAGAGATCTAAAGGCCAAGTTAGATAAGGCTCTACAACCAAAAGTGACTTTTGCGGTTGATCCAAATAAGTTCAAAAGATCGTATACTCCTTTATATAGTAAATACACTTTTGTACCAAAAGTATCAACTAGCAAAACAGCATACTCTCATCATATTACTTGTCACTATTGTTGCAAAGAGGGACATACCATTGAAAAATGCAAATTTAGGAGGATTTTAGTTCCTAAAGGAGTATTTCAATGGTTGCCTAAGTGCAACAATTTATGTACTCACCACCTAGGACCCAATGAAGATTGGGGACCTTCCACTCTAAATTAATTTTGCAGGAAAAGTGTCTTGACATTCTCGAAAGGTTGTGGTTCCTTGATAGCGGATGTTCAAGACACATGACGGGAGACATATCACTCTTTTCGTTGAGTTTCACGCAAAGAAAAAGGGGTATGTCACCTATGGAGATAACAATCGGGGAGCCATACTTGGTAAAGGAAGTGTAGGTCTTTCGTTTAATGGTGCAGGTCCATCCACTGAAGATATTGTCAAAGATAAGGAAGACGAGAATGAAAATATTGTAAAGAAAGATGCTGAGAAAGAGAAAGATGAGTCTCATGATGTAAATGAAAAAGAGAGCATCTCAAACAATGAAGAACTTCCTAAGGCCTGGACAAATGTGAAAGACCATCCAATTGACAACATAATAGGGGACATATCAAAGGGCGTTACAACACGCTCAAAGATAAGTAACTTCTGTCATCATTTTGCTTTCGTTTCACAAGTTGAGCCGAAAAATGCTAAGGACGCATTACTTGATGAGCACTGGCTAATGGCCATGCAAGAAGAATTAAACCAATTTAAACGGAATGATGTTTGGAACTTAGTCCCTCATCCGGGAGATCATCAAGTAATCGGCACTAGATGGGTTTTTCGTAACAAACTTGATGAAAACGGCGTTATTACTAGAAACAAAGCTAGATTAGTTGCCCAAGGTTACAATCAAGAGGAAGGTATTGATTATGAAGAGACATACGCTCCTGTAGCACGTCTCGAAGCTATTCGCCTCTTACTTGCCTATGCTTGTTCAAAAGACTTCAAACTATTCCAAATGGATGTTGAAAGTGCCTTTCTAAATGGCTATATAAATGAAGAAGTCTATGTTGCTCAGCCACCCGGCTTTGAGAATTACATGTATCCAACTCATGTTTATAAGCTGAAACGTGCTCTATACGGTCTTAAACAAGCCCCTCGGGCTTGGTACGAACGTTTGAGCAAATTTCTTCTTAGCCAAGGGTACTCTAGGGGTAAAGTTGACACTACTCTCTTTATTAAAAGAAAAGATAAAGATGTACTCTTAGTCCAAGTTTATGTAGATGATATTATATTTGGGTCGACCAATGCAAAACTTGTCAAAGACTTTTCTAAGCTTATGCAGAGTGAATTTGAGATGAGTCTCATGGGTGAGCTAAATTTCTTCCTTGGCCTACAAATCAAGCAACTCAGTCATGGAACGTTTGTAAGTCAAACTAAATACTGTACAGAGCTGCTCAAAAGATTTGGAATGAGTGAAGCGAAGGAGATTGACACACCTATGGCAACAAATACTAACCTAGACAAAGATGAGAAAGGTAAAGAGGTTGATGTGAAATTTTACCGAGGTATGATAGGTTCACTATTGTATCTTACTGCCTCAAGACCAGATATCATGTTTAGTGTGTGTATGTGTGCAAGATATCAATCTTGTCCAAAGGAATCTCACTTAAAAGCTGTCAAAAGAATTCTGCGATATCTACGTGGAACTACTACATATGGCCTATGGTATCCGAAGGGAAATGAGTGTTATTTGGTAGGATTCTCCGACTCTGATTTTGCTGGCTGCAAATCCGATAGAAAGAGCACCAGTGGAACATGTCATCTATTCTCAAATTCATTGATAAGTTGGCATAGCAAGAAACAAGTATCGGTTGCATTATCTACTGCTGAGGCAGAATATGTAGCTGCTGGAAGCTGCTGTGCGCAGATATTATGGCTCAAGCAACAACTTCTTGACTTTGGTATTAAGCTTGATCGTATACCTATCATGTGCGACAACACAAGTGCCATAAACTTGAGTAAGAATCCTGTCTTACACTCACGAACCAAGCATATTGAAATAAGGCATCACTTCCTAAGAGATCATGTAGAGAAAGGAGACGTTATATTTGAACATGTAGAAAGCAAGAAGCAACTAGCTGACATCTTCACCAAACCTCTAGCAACGGAGCAATACTTCAACATTCGTAGGGAATTAGGGATACTCGATATCTCTAATTTGGGCTAATTACGTTTGTTTTCTCTTAAAGTTATTCCTTTACTTTATATCTATATATTGGTTATTCTCAAGCTAACATTTCTCTTATTGTAAAGGTAGTTCATTATCAAGCCAGGCATCATTCCACATTGACTAAAGGCTTCCACTAAACGGTGACACCTACATATTGAGAAGGCGGTAATGTGATTGTTGTTCACTTCCAAAAATATCATTGGTGCTATAATATGCTATCAATTAACATGCTTATAGTGACTTCATACATATATCTCTCTTGCTCATGTATGTGTTTCATTTTAATCATAGCATATCATATTCTAAACATACAAGCAAGTAACTAGACATAAACACATCTCATATTGAGCATTTTCACAATTTTTGGGAATTTAGGTCGACCTAATCTGCCTCTGAGTCGACCTACACAAGTCATTTTTCAGCATACCAACTAAAATGCCCAGTTACGTCGACCTACCCTTCTTTTAGGTCGACCTAATCTGCATTTTTTTAAAGGCTTGTCTGTTAGGTCGACCCAGCCCTAAATTAGGTCGACCTACTGCTATAAAATTTTCCCAAATTGGGTCTGTTGGTCGACCCGACCCATACCCCCTCATACATAATCATCTCTTTTACCTCTTTTGCTCATTTGCATTCCATTTGTACGGCCAACCCTAATTCCTCAAGCACAAAATCTGTCACAAATCTTCCTTCTCACTCTCCTACTCAACAAACATGCCTCCAAAATCAAGAAAGGGAAAGGAAGTTGCTGCTAGTTCATCATCTCAACCGGTAAGTGCTCTTGTTCATCCTGACTGTAGGGAGAATTTTGAGAAGTGGTAGATGAAACGAAAAATTGTTAAGCAATATACCTATGATCCAAATCTTGTCAAAAACATGCATATCCCCGATGTCGCTGATTTGATTGAACATCAAAATATTCATCCCTTAGTGCAATGTGATACTCCGTACTGTGAAAATACTGTCAGGGCTTTCTATGCAGGATTTACAAAAGGGGATGGTTGTAATTTCCGATTCAAAATGGGCTCTAGGTCGCATGTTGTTGACAAACGGGCTTGGATTAGCATATTTGGTCTCCAAATTGTAGGTGATGAATTCTGTATGGAAGACGGGGATGTACCGGGAAACTATGACCATGTGGCCTACATGAAATCTATCCTCAAAGACCCTTCCGTCTTTGACAAACCAAATGAAACAATAACAGCCGGTCACCTGAAGCGAGATCCTAGGCTCCTAAATTGGGTCATCTCAAGAATCATTCGACCAAGAGCAGGAGGGTACTCAAGAATTGAACGGAACGAAGTTGTGCTCATGTATCTGCTGCAAAACAGAACGCGTATACATTGGCCTTACTTTCTAGCTGCTAAGTTTCATGAAGTCCAACAGAAAACTACCGCCCTGTGTTATGGATCAATAATTCAAACAATTGTTAACCATTTCGGCATGAGGCTTGATCACTTACACCACATCAGCATGCAACAATCTCAAGAATTCTCACAAACAACCTTGACCCTTATGGGATACCATTGGAATCCAGTTAGGAAAACCTACTATCTCATTCAAAAGGGAACCGGGAAGGTTATTTACAATTATGATGATCCCACGGAGTTTAGAAACATTGCAGGTAATGAAGAAGAAGGATTTGATCAAGACAATGCAAATGATGATGATCACCATATGGAAGATGTTGCACAAGATACGGATGCAAATTGGAGATATGTTCCTCCACAACAAGAGGATATCCCTTGGGGATATACAGCTCCACCTCCGCCGGATCAAACCAACATCATATCCATGCTCGAGAATATGCAGCTCCTACAACAACAGCACTTCGACACACAGCAGCTCCAATTCCAACAAATGCAACAGCTTCAACAAGACCGCTATGACGAACAACAACGCCAATATCAATCGTTATATGGCTTGGTTCAGGACCACAAAGCTGACTTTGAGACATTTGCATCCAACTCCACTTTAAGACAGAATCAATATGAGGAAACGGCATTGAACCGTCATGCCAATCTGAGTCAAAGCTTCAATACCCTCAATCTTTCTGTGCTTGATCTGTTGGAACAAGTTGAAGAAGATCGTCCTCATACATTTCAAAGAGGAAGGGGAAGAAGGGGCAGGCGTTAGGATGCATTCTCCATCATATCATCATATCATTGCATTTCATTTCATTATCATTATGTTCAATTGCTATATGTTGTCGTACTTTGCCTTTTTTTTTGTTAATCTCTTGGATTACTATGTATGTTAAAGTGTACCTTTAAACATGTTTGGTTCTCATGTCATAACTATCTACTTTTTATCTATTATACTATGAATGCTAGCGTTTTATCTATGTTTCTCTCGTTACTCTCCTCTTCTGTTTCGTTGTATCTCTTTTGATGTTGTCAAAGGGGGAGATAGATGCTGAGTGTACGGGGGAGCTCAGCTGAGTGTACGGGGGAGCTTAGTATGCAGCCACTTAAGCTTACGTATACAAGTTCGGGGGAGCTTTTACCACTTACTGCCAAAGCTTCTACTACCGGTTTGCCATCATCAAAAAGGGGGAGTATGTGAATACAAGATCACACTCACAAAGATGTTTTTGATTCATGGCAAACTCAACAAGCATACAAGCAACAAGGCACAAGCAGAAGAACTCAAGAAAAGCAAGCATTGGTCACTCATGACAGAGCAGGTCGACCTACTATGCATATAGGTCGACTCAACACAAGTAAAATAAGAGGAACTCAGAAAAATAGCAGTCAGGTCGACCTACTCCCAACCCAGGTCGACCTAAAATGAAGAAATTTACATATCATTCTGCTAGGTCGACCTACACAACAACTAGGTCGACCTAAACTGAAGAAAGGTCCCCAAAACGTATCTGAAGTGGATTCTGGTCGACCTACTTCTTTAACAGGTCGACCTAACTGGGAACAAATGTTATTCAAAGGATATGCAGCTCTGTTAGGTCGACCTAAGCACTACAAGAGGTCGACCTATTTGATCAAAAATGCCAAAATTTCTGGTTTTCTTTGCTCCAACTGATAAGCTCTCATATATATTGTCCAAGGTTAATTATTGCTTCTCAACACCAACAACTGAAAGATACACAAAGGCTTCTCATCTTCGTTCTTCAGCATCTCCAACACAATTACACATAATCATTCTTGTGTGGAGGGTTAGTGATCGAGTTCGATAACGTCCATGGAACGGAATTGAAGATTCCTAGTGGGTGAAGATTTGTGGGGTTTTTGGTGAATAAAATCTGAGGGTTTTGTCCTCCAAGATAGGTGAATTTTGGGGGTTTTTATCAAGAAGCTTCATCAAGGATCCAGCTGAGTGTGAAGATTGAAGAACAAGTGTTTGAGCAATTCAAGACACTGCAGAAAGGGATCAAAGTGAAGCTCTTGGAAGACCTTAATCTGGCTCAAGATTAAGGGGGAAGAAGATTCAAAGGGTCGACAAATTTGGTTTATTGTTTATCGCTTTGTTATCTTCTTTGTATAAACTGCTTTCAACATTAATGGAAGATTTCCCAATTTCAGTTTGGAGTTGGGGGCAGATGTAGTCGTAGCGAGGATGATCGACGAACTGCCTAAACAAATATCGTGTTCTTGTCGCTTTTATCTTTTCATTTACGTTCTGTTCATATTTGGTTATAATTGCAAATTGATCAACGATTCGAGTGTTAAAATTGTGAGTTAAGAACTTGTATAAACATCACAATTCATCACACATTGAATCACCATCAATTTGATCATTATCACCAAGTGTTTGTGTTTTTGCTTCTTTCATTATTACTGCATTGCAAATCAAAGTTTATCAAATCAGAAGTTAATCGATTTTCTATAGTGAAACATATTGATTCGATAACATATCATTTCATCGTTAATCTCAATTATCTTGTGGTTTTGTCACATATACGACCCTTGCAATAACGGTCCGGAATAGACGCAAGTCGATTCAGAACCGCTTTCGCCTTAGTTCGAAATAATTCCGAAAAACTCTGTGAGATCTATTCACCCCCCCTCTAGATCCTTAGGCCAGCGTCTAACACTAACAAATGTCATCCATACACTATACTTGTAAAAAGAAAAAAAATAGTATAATTAAGATTTATATGAGAAATCTAAGCACTATTATAACAAATTTAAAATATGTAGCAACTTTAGACTATTGATATATTCTTTAATAGATTGCAATGTTTTAATTCTCTTGTTAAAATATCAATATTTAGAAATAATATGAAAAAAAATGTATCCGCAAACATTGATCATCCTAATAATATCTCATGATTTAACACTTTAATCATACACATGCATATGAACATATTATCATATAATTATCAAAATCATATCACTAAAATTATATCATCATATATATAGATGAAATATATAAAATTTTAATTCTAATTATGAAATAATTTATACTCAAACCAATTTAATAAGTTTTTAACATAGTCAAATGCTAGAAAATTACAATAATCCAAAAATATAGTTATCCTTCTGGGATGTGTTAGAGTCACTCATGTCATTCTTCTGGAATGACAAACATTTTATGAGTATATTACAAGTTTTTTTATATCGAAACACACAAATTTCTTTGTGAAATCGTTCTAGAATACTTCACTATTATTGATCCAGTCCATCTAGAATTCAATAATATAGATGATGCAATCATTTTTCAAATTTTTAACATAACAGATGCAATCCTTCTGGGATATGTTATTAGTATAAATGCAATCCTTCTGGAATTCATTAATATCATGATGAAATTCTTCTAATATTATAGATACAATATTTTAAGGTGTGAGAAATCCTTATTTTAAAACTTTAACTCTTCGAGAATTATATATCACAAATGATCTTCGTAGTGATAAAAAGAAACCCTTGTTTGCATAATCCTTCTAGGAAGCTAAAAAAAAATCTTCAAAGTCATGTCACAAATATTCACATCGATTAAGAAAAATAATTCCTTAAGCAATCCTCCTGAGATATCTTAACATTAATTTAAGAGAGTTTTTTTTTTTGTAGTTCTTCAGGACCTCGATTACAATCACAATTTTTTTTATAGTTCTTCAGGAACTCAATCACATTTTGTAGTTCTTCAGGAACTCAATCACAAATTTTTTTACTAATAAAAATAATAATATTTATAATCCTTCAGGGATGCTTGATAAGTTTTTCAATAACTATATAACAAACTTAATACTATCTTTAATGGATATTTGTTAAGTTCTTCAGGAACTATATAACAAACACGTTGTTTTGTAATCCTCCGGATATTATTGATAATTTAATAAGATATAATATCAAAATTCAACACGGATAATGAGAAAGTAAAACAATAAAATAATTAACTAATATTACCTCTAACAGTTAGGACTTCAATTTTTTTTTTCAAGTTTGGTAGAGCTTCGTGCAGATAACGTGTTATGAAATTAACAAAAACAATATAGAGATGAACTAGAGAAAGTAAGAGAGAAAGTGGTATTCTATTATCTTCTTCAAGAAGTATTATCTTCATTGCAAAGTGGACCTTATTTATAGGACATTAGGAAGGTGAAAAATCATAACCTTATTATACCACTTAATAGGGAATATGAAGATGAAAGATTAGAATACATATGGACATCCACAATAATATTTATTCATAACATTACCATCATTTTACATTTTTAACAAAAATTATATTAAAATTCATATAAATTTAATTTGGTTAAGAAATAAACAAACACTTATATTAAAATGCATATAAATTTAATGATAATGTATTTAATATAATTGTTAAACATACAAGTGCATATAATAATAAAAAGTATATATATATATATATATATATATATATATATATATATATATATATATATATATATATATATATATATATATATATATATATATATATATATATATATATATATATATATATATATATATATGAATTGCGGATATGGAATGAAGTGAATACTAAGATACGTGTATCCTCGTTCATACCAATTTATTTTTGTGGATAATTACTTGTACTCATACACATATTTATTTTGTGGATTTTTTTGGAGTAATTTTAACAAATACTCATTAGAAATGGGTCAAATTACCATCCATAAACGAAAACAACCTAATATGAATTTCACTTGTTTTTTTTTTCTTTTTCTGTTAGATATATTTTTGTTAACATCTTTGGAATATTGTAAAGATTATTTACTATTCTTTTGTTACCTCGAATTCATATAAAAAAGAGCGTGTTGAATGCTAAGAAATTTATGCATATAAGGCCAATAAATCTTTAAGGGCACTGCTCTTACAGTAATATTTCATCAAGTTGCTTTGGTTTGTGACCAAGTTTCTACAACAAAAGTTTCCAAGTAATATCCCCATTTATAAAATGTATACATGCATAATCTTTATACACTAATAAAATAATAACATATATCTCCACTTCTTTAAATAATTGTGGAGAATCTTAACTAACTAATATGGTAATTCTCGATAAACATTATTTACTAACTTTTAAACAGTGACAAAGGAAACATTATTTATTAGCAGACATCATGTGAGCTCTGTTACATCATCTAATGAGCACACAAATTTTATTTATGCACTTATAATATTGAGAGAGAAGTTCCTTTGGACAATCATCATGCGTAACACATGGAATAGCTTCATATTGTCAAATAAGACGAAAAGAATGTTACTAAAGTGTGATATAATATTTTGTATAAGATAAACTTTAATCTAGTGTAAAAATATTCTTACCAGCATTGATTAGAACAAGAAATAGAGAAAGAAAGATGATCAAAGCATAAACAAGCATGTGATTTTTAGTCATATTTTGTTGTTGAATTTGGTCACCTACATATTCCAATCCTCTTTTCTTGTATTAAACCTACAAAATAATAAACAGTTAAATAAACCTGAGGCGTGTAAGCACACTGTCCTTAAGGATTTATCCGCCTCATAAGCGCAAATCCCCCAGGATTCAACAGGTTCTTCTCATATTCTTAATATGAATATGAGGCATCAGAACAACAAGAAGTAATCTTAAAGATAGCAGGAAGATGTGACCAGAAGAAAAGAAAAATATATCCAATCCATGTTATTTGTTCATATTTTTATATATAATCCAAAAGTAAGAGAGTCCTTTATGTAAGAAAGAGAGAGAAATATGTTTAATGACTTTGACTAAGTCAAGTCAAAATATTTATTAACCAAATTAAATATTGTCATAAATTATAAATAAATTAAATAATAATAATAATTTTCTTTAAAATATTTATCACTTTAAAAACTAAAAATAAACTTATTTAAAACTTTTGAAATATAATTAAAATTTACAACAATCCCCCACATATTTCAAAAGTTTAAAAGTAGAATAAATAAATTTTTCTGGATTCACATCATGAATGTCATGCATCAAACTAGTGTAGCAAGCTATATGAACTAGTCCTAGAATGATAGTACTTAACATACAGTGAGATTGGTGTAGCAAGCTATATGAACCAACATCACTTAACGTATGTTAGAGGTCTATCACTCACATCACACCCCCACAATTCTTGTTGTTGTCGCTGTGGTGCGCTAATAGGCCGTGCGCGTGCCTGGTTATTTCATGAGTGCTCTAGAAATTTTGCCAAGATCTCATACAAGCGGCCCCACTCGACACTCATATAGGTGATTTCATCAAGTGTATGCTGCAAATCATACACCTCCGATTAGGATATGAAATTCATTAAAAGCTACGCAAGCTTATCCTCTCAGTAATGCAGTGTCTAGCACTTTCTCATCTACACCATAGGAAAAGGACACAAGCAAAAATTAATCAAATAATTTTTGGTGCTAGCAGAACTAACAAGTGACTTGTTCTTACCCATATGAACCTTTTTCATGGGATCTCCAATCACAAAGGTTGGGTTTCCATCACTTATTAATTTCAATTGGCTAAGTCCAATTCCCCTCGATGTGTCACAAATTAATTTCTTCCTAGGGATTTTGTTAGAGGATCAACTGAAATCATTTTGATCTAACTTCAAATAAATTGACGATATTATCTCATCGTTTAGTAGCTACTTTATATTCAAATGAGGAAGCCACACTTTTTCTTCCTAAAAATATTGACTAAGACGTCTCTAAGTCAATAAATCTCAAATATTACTCAAGTTTTAATATTAAACTTGATCTCCATAATTAAATGTATACAGGTCTGCTTATATGACTTATAAGCGACATCATTATTTCTCAATAAAATAAATATAAACACATTTAAGATATTATTATAAAGGTGTGCTTGAATTTTTTTTTTCAAGTAACAACACCCCCACAATGAAAAATTGTTTCACATTGATTTTATTCTCATTTGAATCATATATTTACATCAATGTATTATTGTAACACATTGGATCATCCACACTATAAGAAATATTAAAATTATCACTCAAAAAATATACCATATATCATATGATTAAAAGTCACCATACCATTATTTTTCACACTACTCAATAAATAATAAATAATTTTTCAATAATACGGATTTTTCCCCATATTAAGAACAATATTATTTCAAGTTTCTCTAGTTATTATATCTTATAAACTTAAAAAAATATATCAATAATAATAATCAGGTTTCTGTTTCATTTATTTTTCTCATTCATATCATATATTCAAAAATGATTTAATAAATCAATAAAATAATCAAATAATATTTGATAATAAAATAAAATATCTCAATTTTTTTATTCATTGCTTTATTCATACATGCATCCAGATGTCAAATAAAAAGTCTCCTAATATTATATACCCCACAATAAAATATATTTTGACAAAATCAAAAGTACATATATTTTATACTCATAAAAACTTGAGCCATAATAAAATATATCTCAATTCTACACTTTTAACTCAATTAAGTATTTAAATTAAATAATATTAATTAAATATTTAACTAATATCAATAAGAATTAAATACTAAATTCAAAACCACTAAAATACATCAATTGAGTAAATGTATCGTCATTAGCATCTAAATTATTTTCAATATCACAAATAATTCTTCATAAATAAGCCTAGCACAAAAACTTCATATAAATAGGTACTTCATATCCACTCAATCAAAATAGAAACGTGTCCAAAATTTTATAGATGCAACTTTTGAAACAATAACCAAAATGTCCAACTACAACACAATTTTAATAAAAATGGTATATATATTCACAACATATTTTTATAAAAATATTCTCAATATTAATATTCTTATAAAAGTAAATTAAATGCATAACAATTAAAATTTTTTTATCTAATTATTAGTAGAATATACTGCATATTTATATTCAACTAAATAATTGTGACAAAATAAAAAATTCAACAATATATTAACTTTCAAGGTCACATAATAATCTAATAAATATTTATCATTATAAATATTTATTTTATTTGATAACAAATTTCAATTTCAATTAAGCACAAAAATTACAATTAATCAGCAATTGTGAAAGGCATTTAATTTAAAAACATAATCAATTTGTATTAATATATTTAATGACCGTATAATAACATTTATAAGGTCCGTTTTTAAGTTACTTTTATACCATGTAAAAAGAAACGTTTATTTTAATAACATAATACTAATTTAATAATTAAGACTATATAATTATGATATATAATCAATATTTTAAAAAATAATTATGTTGATATTTGGTAATGGTACCATCCAAATAAAATTAAACAAGTAATTCATAATAATACCACTTTTCCTTTTGATCAACTCTTAACAATATTTCCGTATTGTATTTTCTCAATAACAAAAGTATCATATAATACTTTACAAAAAAAAAAAATCATATAATAGATTTATCAAACAAACCAAATTTAAGGGTAGTCATATTTCATTTTTATTTTATTTCTAAAAAATAAAATTTGATTACGCTGAACAAAATATTATGCCTATAATATGTTTAGAAAAGTATGCAAGAACAAAATATAAAAATGTATAATTTTGGAACATGAACAAAATTATTTTCACATAATATTATTACTGATAAATAACATTAAAATATTTAAAATCATAAGCCTCTTTTAGCCATCATTAAAAAAATATATAACATGAGTTTGAAAGTATAGAACCTGAAGATTTAACAGCATCAACCTTGAGAATAAATCCTTAAGATTGTTGTTGAATTTGGTCACCTACATATTCCAATCCTCTTTTCTTGTATTAAACCTACAAAATAATAAACAGTTAAATAAACCTGAGGCGTGTAAGCACACTGTCCTTAAGGATTTATCCGCCTCATAAGCGCAAATCCCCCAGGATTCAACAGGTTCTTCTCATATTCTTAATATGAATATGAGGCATCAGAACAACAAGAAGTAATCTTAAAGATAGCAGGAAGATGTGACCAGAAGAAAAGAAAAATATATCCAATCCATGTTATTTGTTCATATTTTTATATATAATCCAAAAGTAAGAGAGTCCTTTATGTAAGAAAGAGAGAGAAATATGTTTAATGACTTTGACTAAGTCAAGTCAAAATATTTATGAACCAAATTAAATATTGTCATAAATTATAAATAAATTAAATAATAATAATAATTTTCTTTAAAATATTTATCACTTTAAAAACTAAAAATAAACTTATTTAAAACTTTTGAAATATAATTAAAATTTACAACATATTTTTCTTCACTTGAATGTAATAAATATAATTTTTTGAGATAGTTTTATAAGTAAAAGTATCATGACTTGTTTAACTTGAATGCGATAGTTTTTAGCTTTTAGTAATAACAAGAAGTCATTTATTAGATTTTCATTAATGTTAAGTTTTCAATATAGACTTAAAAGACAATATGTCCCATAATAATTTTATAGCATGTATGGATGAAATATTTTAATGAAGTAATATAATGTTTTGAGGAAATTTAAAATGATTTGCACAAAATTTATTGTTTGAATAAAATAATGAAGAATTGTTAAAATGATGAAAATTTATGGAGTAAATCACCTAAGTTAAATTTAATCATTTTAAAATGACATCAAAAATCAAAAAATTTGAAATTCCTCTCATACTCTATAGAATGTATTTGTTATTATTATTTCTTAAAATTTTGCAAATTAGTCCTCATATTTTCTAAAATTTTAAAATTGACCCCAAAAATTATTTTTTTTTTACAAATTAGTACTTAATAATTTTTAAAATTTACAATTTGATCCTTTAAATTTTTAAAAATTACAAACTGGTCCCTATTAAATCAATTTCGCTTCAAATTTGAAAAAGTCCAATCGACATAATTTAGTATACATATTTAAAATTAAATCATGATGATTGTGATTATTTTATTTAAGTATTATATAAATGTTAAGCTATTCAACGAAAAATACATCTTCAACTATTTTTTGTTATTTCTTTTCAACTGTGTTAATTAAACTTAATACTATTTGTTTATAATTAAGTATTTTATTAATTTTAAGATTATTAAAGTTTATTTTTAATCCTTCAAAATTTCGTCCTCCTAATATTTGTTATTCTTATTCTTGATCCCGCCTCCTCTTAAGAGAAGTTAAAGTGGCACGTACAGTGAAGATTTTTGTTAACTGGACACATATGTTGTAATGTTAGTGTTGCAATGATATTGACATGACATGCGGCTATGATCAACCTCTTATTTGAAATCATAAATGGTATCATTGGATTCCTCTACAAAATGTGAGTTTAATTGAATCTGTATAATCGAATATAAAATTAAATAAATGATCCGTAACTGGATAGACTTAAAGATTGTGGTTCTAAAACTCTCCTGGCTCTTGTGGAAGAATGTTGTTTGGTTGCTTGGTTTAAGGATTTGGATTGATACCTTCTTATTGGTTTTAAATTTCTCTAAGGTTTTTGATGTCCATAGCTCATTTGGCTTAATTATTATTGTTGATGTTAAATTGTGAATGAGGAATGTCCTAAACACAATATCTATGTCTATATTTGGACTTTTTTTTTTTCATCTAATGAAAGAGTTTGTTTACTATAAAAATAAATAAATGGTATCAAATTTACTTGTAGCTAATCCGTAACAAATTTAATCTCCAAAAATTCAAACACAATTCTTCCATTTTTATTCATCCTTTCATGTTTTTTACATGCATGTTTTTCACTTTCTAACCATATCTATCATAATAGTTAGAATTTTTTTTATTTAAAATGAATTAAATATGAGATTTTTAAAAGCCGGTTTTCCATTAAATGGAAACATTACAAACCCTTGCTTATGAATGAATTTTAAGGTAATATTTTGCAGAGACTTCTCACATAACGCATAAAAATGATTTGCAAAGTTCCGTACAATTTCACACAAGTCTTAATTTAATTTATTTCTTAAACCGAAATACATATAGGTGTATTTTTTTTCAATAGGAAATTATTAAAATAAATTAAGATATTTAGAGAATACTACATAACTTTAGATAAAAATGTGATGTGTAAGTCTACGTTTATGTTGTTTTCGCCTCTTAAACACTTGATACTTGAAAAATCATAATAGATTGAGGTAACTCCAGAGTGTTATGAAACTTTGTGATTCCTTTGTATTTTTTGTGATTCCTTTGTATTTTTTGTCATAGAAATCCTTGCAACAATATAGATAAAAAGGTGATGTATAGGTCCATGTAAATGTTATTTCTGTATCTTAAAAAAAAAAACACATTTATGTAATTTCACTTTAAAAATCAAAGTAAATTAATACTTTTCCAAAATGATTAAGCTTTTCAAATTCTTTCTATGTATTATGAGGAAAGTCTCAGCAAAATGTTAATTGAAAATTCAATCATAGGACAAAGTTTGCTCTGTTTGTGTTTCATGAAAAATTGACGTATAAAAATTTATATTTAATTCATGCCAAATAAAAAATACTCCAATTTTTATGATAGATTTTCTTATAAAGTGACAAACGTTTGTGAAAAAAATTATAAAAGAATGAAAAAATTGATGAATTTTGTGGTTGACTTTTTGGAGATTGAATTTGCTACGGATTAGCTGCGGCATTAGCGACAAATTTGTTATTATTTCAAGGTTCATATATGATGTCGATCTTACTCACATGACATGGCATTTTGACATTCTTGCCACATTGGCATTTATGCGAATATGCCTTGTCATAAAAAAGATCCTTTGTGGCATGTCTCGTCAGCTTCTATTAATTGAAAAAAGCAAAAGTGTGAATAGAAAACATTGGAATCTCAAATATTTGAAATAAACTTCAAACTAAAAATAAATTTTATATATTTATGAGAGGACAAACATATTTTATCCTTAATTGTGTATTGTCACACTCTTAAAATAACAAGAATGTTGACATTGACAAGAAACCTGTACACAAGCACGACTACTTGCCTAATTTATAATTAAGATGTTGTATTGTATTTACGTTTTTAACTAACTCAATGGATCATGCATTTTTAGTAATGGTCTCATATTAAAATATTGAAGTTCATCAAAGGTTCATTATATATTTTTTTAAAATTCATCTTATATTTTATATATTTTATATATTTTGTTTATTTGTCTTTTAGCCTTTCGTAGTATATAAAGGGAAATCTCAAAAGAGTACACGTTAATTATGTATGACAAAGGTTAGTGATTGGTGGAGCAATAATTCTTGGTCTTTAAAGAAAAACATTCAGCTTTCTTTTCCCAATCTATTGAAGTTGATTGAAGGAGTGTCTCTCCCTGATGAAGACATAGAAGATCTTTACATTTGGAAAAGTACTAAGGATGGTCTCCTCACCTTAAGAGAAGTCTACATCACCATTGCCAAGCCTAGGCCCATTGCTTTCTGGAATTCATGTGTTTGGGACCTAGATACTCCACCTGCTCATTCTATGATTGTGTGGAGATTGATTCATAACAAATTACAAACTGATGAAAATCTTAGAGCTAGAGGTTTCTCTTTCCCATCTTTATGCAGTCTATGCAATTCTTGTAGTGAATCAACTCTGCATCTATTCTTTGAATGCATTTTTGTAGGCCATATTTGGAGGTGGTTTGCAAATCATCTTCAAATGAATTTGGTGATTAATAGTATAGAAGACTGCTGGAGAGTTTTAGACCAGCATTGGTCTCCTTAATCTCGGGTTGTGATTCATGCTTGCATAGCTTGCATTGTCCATTAAATTTGGTCTGTCAGAAATAAACACAGGTTTGAAAACATAGTTCCCTGCTGGAAATCTTCAGTGACCATTGTTGCTGCTCATGCAAAGCTGGTTGGCAACAATTCAAACCGGGTCTCTAACTCTTCCATGACAAGTTTTTCTCTGCTCAAGAAGTTTGGAATCCAAATTAAACCTAAGGCTCAAACTGCTACTTTGGAAGTTCTTTGGTCTCCTCCTATTGTAGGATGGATGAAATGCAATATTGATGGAGTGGTGTTGGGCAATCCTAGACTGGCTGCGTGTGGAGGACTGTTTCGTGACCATAATGCTAATCATGTTGTTAGTTTTTGTGATTTTTTAGGCAATGAGTCTCCTGAATTTGCGGAGCTTTTTGCACCTATATTGGCTCTTGAGGAAGCTAAAAGAAGAAACATTAACAAACTTTGGTTGGAAACAGATTTCTTGTATGTGGTTAATGCTTTTAGAAATCGTGCTTTGGTGCCTTGGAAACTTTGTTCTCGTTGGCTAGTGTGTTGGAATTATTCGATCAACATTGATTTCTTGGTAACACACATATATAGAGAAGCCAATTTTTGTGCTGATTCCTTGGCTTATGTTGGCTTAAAATGCAAGTCTTTAAGATTATTTACATTTGTTCATGAAGATATCTCTATAGATTACTTGTTAGACAAGTCGGATACACCTAGAATTAGGCTTTGTCACTTTGGGGTTTAGGCTTGGTCCCCCTCTTGTGTTCCTTTGTAATCTCTTTTTTGATTTATGATATCTTCCTTATTTGCTTAAAAAAAATTATGAATGACAAAAATAATTAGTTAGATATATAAAGACATCTCTGAGGTGAAAACATAATTAATAATTTATTTACAACACTATCCGGGAGACTATATGCAACACCAATTTGGTAGATATTGTTCCCTGAAGCTGCATTTCAAGATGTTAATTTTTATATATGAAATGTATCCTCAAGATGTCAATTTTTCGCTGCAACACAATATATATATATATATATATATATATATATATATATATATATATATATATATATATATAGGGGACGTATCAAATGAGAACTTTGGTTATTATGAGAACTGTGAACTTTTAATAATAACCGTACGATTTAAAATCAATGCCTCAGATTTCACTCAAATTTTAAAAGACAATAATTAATATATAGATTCTGATTTAAATACATATCACATAAATGCATATCTGACCATTGATTTTAAATCGTACGGTTATTATTTAAAAATTCTCATTCTTATAATAACCAAAGTTCTCATTTGATACGTCCTATATATATATATATATATATATATATATATATATATATATATATATATATATATATATATATATATATATATATATATATATATATATATATATATATATATACACTAAGTAGCAAATCTTTTAACATAAGAGATATGACGACTATCTCCCTCTTTCATTTCACTAAGTTTTAACAACTAATTTTCTTCCATTTTAGGGGTGGTTTTTGGCCATTTTGACTAGAAATCACCCTTTTAAATAAGTGGTTATCCATATAGATTTGATTCTTATTTTGTGTGTTTTTAAGTTTTCATCGTCTTGTACGGTGTTTGTTGGTTTTCCCTTTTTAGTACGGTGTTTGTTTGTTTTTCCTTCTTAGTACAATGTTTGTTGGTTCAGATTGACACATTCACTTCAAATCATAGCAGACCTGAGGAAGACTTGGGCGTCAATGTTGCAGATCCTTTTTAGTACGGTGTTTGTTTGTTTTTCCGTCTTAGTACAGTGTTTGTTGGTTCAGATTGACACATTCACTTCAAATCATAGCAGACTTGAGGAAGACTTGGGCGTCAATGTTGCAGATCCAGAAGTATGAATATTTTAGTGACTTTTATTTTGTCATATTTGTAGGCACTTTCATGTTGCCGTTGTATGCTATTAACCTAGGAGCTGCAAGATTGTTTGTAGATTTCCCTTTTTCAGTTTTTAGCAATCTTGAATTTGTAAAGATCGATGTATTTTTCAAGTTGAATTAATGAATATCTTTTTTTTGGTTTATCACCGCCGGTTTAGTCCGGTTTGGGGGTCAGTTCTGGCATAAAGTGGTTTCAGCCCCCTCCCGATCGCAGTTGCAGGGGATCGAACCGTGGTTCTCCCTACCAAGTCTAACACCAATCACCACTAGACCAACTAACGATTGGTGAATTAATGAATATCTTTATAGTAAAAAAAAAAGAGATAGGACGACTAAATAGTAATTATTAAATTTGATAAATAGTATTAATGAAGTCACATGCAAGTATAGACAATAAATATTTATCAAGACTATATTAAATTTAATAGTTTGCATTTAATTCTCCTATCTCTTATTTTAAAAATCCTTCACTTATATATATATATATATATATATATATATATATATATATATATATATATATATATATATATATATATATATATATATATATATATATATATATATATATATATATATATATATATATATATATATATAGAGAGAGAGAGAGAGAGAGAGAGAGAGAGAGAGAGAGAGAGAGAGAGAGAGAGAGAGAGAGAGAGAGAGAGAGAGAGAGAGAGAGAGAGAGAGAGAGGGAGGGGGAGAGAGAGAGAGGACATGTCTTATGAGAACATGAGAATGAATCTGAACCATTATATGTTAAAATAAATGGTGGAGATTATGAATCTGAAAAAAAGATTGACGCATAATCTCCACCATTTATTTTTAAATCTAAAGGTTCAGATTCATTCTAATATACTCGTGTAAATCCAACATTAGCTTTATGCCCTGCATGTGTATTCATAAGTTGAAACGTAGACTTCTACCTTAATTCGGAATCATCGACATATAAATCTCATAAGCTTTACTTCAATTAAACTTTCTATGTGATTCAAGCATGTGTGTTGTCTCTGGAGGTTGAGGAGGATGGTTGTGCTCCTCTACAAATTCATTAATGACAATATTTTTATTATGACATCTAACTGAAATTCTTGCTTTGTAATCTGTTTTGGTATCGGCTCTTTGAAAGCTAACAAATACATTTGTTTTGTTTATATTTCTTAGCCCTTCCTTAGAACAAACAAACCTGCATGATGATATAGTGTAATCTTTTTTGTTTTGTTTGCATAACATTTTCTAGCTCCGAAGCCAACATGTGCACTATAAGTAAGCCAAAATCGATATATGCTTCGCCTATGTTGTTAAATTCCATTCCAACTATTAGCTTCCAATCAATATTTGAAGATGCCATCTTTGATCAAACAATCCAAATGAAATGAAAGAACCTAACAAAAACATAATAAAAAATGTTATTAACATATTTTAATTGATTTATTTGTACTAGTTTTTGCAATTCATACACATATTTATCAACACATTTCTAGAAAACATAACGAAAACACCTATTTACCAATTATACATTTTCCAGCATTGATTGCTCATTTTTGTCCCATAATATTATTATTGTCAAAAGATTTAACAACACCAAACAATACAAATTCATAAACTTCATTAAATAAGAAAACATAATAGAGGAAAATATTATTTCTTTAAAATTTTAAAATTGAGCTCAAATATTTATAACCTAAAAATCTCAATATCAGAGGCAACATCAAACTATTTTTTCCTAAGAAAATTTCTCAAACCCATAATATAACTTTTCAATTAAACGTAGTTCAAATAAAAAATATAAATTAAATTATTCGTAAAAGAAGTAGATTTATACATACATAAGAATAAGAATCCAACAAACAAAAGATTTAAGATAGGTGGAAAGTCGACGGTGTCGAACGATACAACTTCGACAACGGAGGGAGTAAATAAGTGAAGACATCATTACTCTATTTTTGCTTCAAAATGTGAAAAGTTCTTCCACTGATGCATTGTGAAGACTTTAAATTGTGAAATAATATTTAAATACATAATAGAATACATACCCTTGAATTGATTTAATGGTCAAGATTGTTGTGAATTCAATGCCAAGAACAATGTATATTGCAAGGGAAGAATAAAGAACAAATAAGAAGAAGAACATAAGAATTGGTTATAACTCCTATTCTTTTACTTTCTCTTAGAAAACAAGATTACAAGTTTACAAGAATAACAAATAACCTCTCTCACCCTAAATTAGAATTTGCAGCTTAGCAATGATGAGATACTAGTATGCTATTTATAATAAAACCTAACATACTAACTAATGGGGTTTTTTTCCACAAGACCCATTACACAAGCCAACTTAATAAGCAAGCTTACTTAACAAATTAGGGTTTAAACACTAAAACCTAATTTAACATGCTAACAACCCTAGCATCTTCGACACAAGCATGTGAACAACCTTCGACTTCATGCTTAATCCTATCGAACCTAGAAGCTACCCTTCGACCATACTAGAGTTTGATCCAATATCTCACAAATATCCAACTTGGACCTAACTCTACAACGTCAAGTGAACAAACTAGATTTCTTCATGCAGCTTTATCAACTGCATACAGTGGAAAAACTTGCAACTTGGCAATGTCTTTGTGATCATATCAGCAACATTGTCCTCAGTCGAAACCTTCAGCACTTGAACTTCTCCACGCTCGATTACTCCTCTGACGAATTGCAGCCTCACATCAATGTGCTTAGTTCGCTCATGACAGGCTGAATTCTTCGACAGGTGTATTGCACTTTGACTATCACATTTACCAGTGATACCTCGACCTTGAAATTTTAGCTCCTTCGCAAAACCTTCAAGCCATAATGCTTCTTTCACAGCTTCAGTTAGGGCAATATACTCCACTTCAGTGGTTGATAGAGCAACAAACTTCTGAAGTGTTGCTTTCCAACTAATTGCAGTGCCAAACATAGTGAAAACATATCCAGAAATAGATTTTCTGGAATCCATATAACCTGCATAATCAGAGTCGACATATCCTTCAATTGCTGCTTTACTATCTTCACCCAAGGCTCCACCATAAATTAGGACTCTGTTTAGAGACCCATTTATGTACCTTAAAATCCACTTCAATGCTTGCCAGTGAGCCTTTCCAGGATTCGCCATGTACCTACTTACAAGACTTACTGCATATGCTATGCCGGGTCTAGTACAGACCATAGCATACATCAAAGAACCAACTATATTAGCATATGGGATGCTATTCATATAGGCTCTTTTGACATCAGTACTGGGATACTGATTAATACTCAGCTTGAATTAAGGGTTTGTTGGAGTCACAACTGGCTTCGAATTCGACATACCAAACTTTTCGAGAATCTTTCGTAGATATGCCTCTTCAGATAAGCATAACTTCGACTTCTCTTATCTCTTCGAATGTCAGTTCCAAGAATCCTGGAAGAAGCTCCCAGATCCTTCATATCGAACTCCTTATTGAGTTTAGCCTTCACCCTCATCACATCTTCAACATTGTTGCTTGCTATGAGAATATCATCTACATAAAGCAACAAAATAACAAATGAATTACCAGGTTGAAATCTGAAGTAAACGCAATGGTCAAACTGAATTCTAATGAAACTTATGCATGTCATGAACTTGTCGAATCTCCTATTCCACTGTCGAGGAGATTGTTTCAGTCCATATAAAGATCTCTTTAGCTTGCACACATAATCTTTCTTTCCCTTTTCGACATACCGTTCAAGTTGCCTCATCAGGATTGTTTCATCTAGATCACCATACAAGAATGCAGTCTTCACATCCATCTGTTCCAGTTCAAGGTCGAACTCTGCCACCATGGCAAGCAACATTTGAATGGACCTATGCTTCACAACAGGAGAAAACACATCACTGAAGTCGACACCTTCTTTCTGAGTGAAATCCCTTGCAACTAACCTTGCCTTGTATCTTTTCGACGTCACTCCTTCGATTCCTTCCTTAACTTTGAAAATCCATTTACAACTGACTAACCTTGCCCCAACAGGTTTCTTAATCAGTTCCCAAGTGTGATTATCAAGAAGAGATTTCATCTCATCATCCATCGCCTTCAACCATTCAGTCTTATTTGGACTCCTCATAACTTCCTTGTAGTTTCCAGGTTCTTCGTCTAGAACCTCACTTGCAGAGATTAAGGCATAAGCTATAAGATCTGCATATCCAAGTCTCTGAGGTGGCTTGATGGCTCTTCTCGACCTATCTCTTGATAATAGGTAGTCATCGACAGTTTCCTCAATTTCCTCAGTATCTTCTGCTTCTTCTTTGACTTCATCAGGGGTATGCAATTCAGCATCAACATGCTCCACCTCAACAGGAATCTCTACCTGTTCCAGCTCTTCGTTAGATGTTTTTGTACTTCGACCAACATCATCCGTTTTGTTAAAAGCCATTTTAGCTTCATTGAAAACTACATCTCGACTGGTGATACACCTCCTGTGACCTGGCTCTAGGAACCATAGCCTATAAGCTTTGACTCCTTCAGGGTATCCCATGAACATGCATTTCAGAGCTCTAGGTTCGACCTTGTCTTGCCTAATGTGAGCATAGGCTATGCAGCCAAATACTCTTAGTTTGTCGAGATTTGGTGGATGTCCCGATCAAACTTCTTCAGGTGTCTTCATATCTAACTGTAGCGGGGAAAATCTGATATCGAAGCCATAAGATTGACTCGAATCAATATTTCATTTGAAATCGCCACCGCGCTTTATTTTTTCAAAGGAAAAGGGAAAAGAACGAAAAACCCAAAGTTTTGTTTTTAAAACAAGAAAGAGAACTCAGGTTCGGGTGTTGATTATATGAGGGGAAGGTTTTAAGCACCCCTCATATCTGTGGTATTCCACAGGAACCTTTTTGAAAATCTGTGTTGTGTGTGTGCTAAAAAAGGGTTTGTTTTATTTTTAAAATAAGCTCGGCAAAGCGTTAAGCTTTGGGCCTACATACCTCCTTGGTGCAATGGAGAAGTCAGAGCTAATGTAGTTCCGCTTAAAGGGAAAACATTTTTAAAACGAATAAACACTTTATCGTCGTTGGAGAGAAATACTCAGCCATTGATCTTGAGCATGAGAACAAACGAGTTCTTTGCATCGCAAATGAAAGAAGGGCTCCAACTCGGATAAAATCGACGAGTATGCCACTAGCTCTCTCACGCGGAAAAGATCTCATTATATCAATCAATTTCAAAATCGTGGGGTATAACCACTCGTTTCGACAATTAATAGTGTCTAAACTTTTGAAGGAAAAGGCCATTGAAGGAAAAAGATATTTTTTTAAGAAAAAGGTTTTGAAAAGATTGCAAACATAAGAAAGTTTTTGAAAAAGGGAGAAGATTTTGAAAATTTAAGAATGGGAGGAGATGAAGAGGCTATCCTATTGCGTAAAATAAAAGCTAAGGAAAAGAACGGTCTAACCGAAATAAGAAGCCAACACTTGACATTGTGAGTCAAGGTAGATTTCCCTTCCTTTGGAATATCAAATACTAAACCAACATTATCACTTGGGGATCCAGATGAATTTATTATCTTAGCACCACTTTGCATTAAGCACATTAAAATTCTGGCGAAAATCGGGCAGAGTAACGGCTGTTTTCGGGTAAAATCCTTATATCAATGCCTTGGAATTAACCATCAAGGGCTTTCAAGGAAATACCTGCACACATAAACAGACAACAATCCAATGCCAGACAGACAGAATAACAGCAGAGTAACAATATCATGAGGGTCCAGAGGTACTAAGTCCATAAGTCCGAATCTCCAAAATGCTCGGGATAGTAACCAATAGTCCAAAATAGAGCCTTAAGTGTTTTTTAGATTTTTGTTATTTATTAGTGTTTTAGCATAAAAGTAAAGTATGGTCCAAGTGGACAAAGAGAAAATGGCGGAAACATAAACATATGTCCAAATGGACAAAGAGAAAATAGCGGAATGTAAATATGATGAAATGATAAAATAAAGCGATAAAGCGAGAAATATAAAGAGCGGTATACTAAAGTGCGAAAATTAAAGTCAGTTGTTAGATGTTAAAGATAACCATCTTGAAACTTGTCAAGTATGTTATCAAAGTTAGTAATAAAGATCGATGAAGAGTGAAGGATGTACTCGGATTTAAATTCAATGAACATTTATCAGAAGCTTGATAAAATCATAGCGACTACACGATAAACCTTCATAAGTCTTAAATCAACCGCATACAATTCTCTTCCACATTTGATCTTTTTTATTCGGGACACGAAATATTGCACTATGTTAAGTAGATCGCCAAGTGATTTATGTAGAAATCACCCTACAACGAGGCCGGTCAAAACTTTATGTGCTAATGCATGCGAGAGGAATGATATGTAGATCATTCTCCGAAAGCAATACCGCACGAAAAGAAAAATGGTGAGTGATCTAGTCTTTACTAAGAATCCATGAGAATTCTCAAAGTATTAAGACTTTCATCGATCAAAATAAAGAGAAACAAAAGATGGAACCACATTAAAAGCTCCTTTCATCCATAATTTCAATCACATAATTTTGCGGATTTGGATTCTCATCCTATCGACGCCCTAAGTCCATTGAAATTAGAGAGAAATTAGGCCTCTAGTTTGTGATTCAAAGAAAATATCAAAAGAATGGAGTAGAAGAAGAGTTAGAACCAAAAACAAGTTAAAAATAACAAAAACAATCATTCTGCCTCACTGGAAATCGATTTACCACTGTAGGAAATTGATTTCCTGCCTGCAGAATTCAGATCTGGCGCAAAAAACAGAGTGGAAATCGATTTCCTGCGCACAGTTTTCAAAAAAACAGCATTATGAACTTTGAAACTTGATTTAGGCAAACATACAAACACCTTATGATCACATATCCATTGGAGCACGAATTTTCCATCAAATCACCATCAAATAGGACCAATATAGTATCAAAGATGCATTGAACACAAACAACAAAGAATCACATTATGGTAGATGGAAAAGGATGATGAAAATTACCAATTCTTGAACAAAACTTAGATCCACTTCAACAATCACCAACACAAATCTTGATCTCTCAACAATTGAAGAAAAAAGAGTGAAATGGATGGTGGTTTAGCTCAAAGTTTGTGAGGTTCAAGGTGTGACTCACAAACTTTATGAAAGAATAAAGAGCTTTGGTGAATTTGGTAGGGATGAGGAGAGAAATTGCAAGGCGTTTTTTGGCTCTCAAAGCTTGAGAAATGAGAGAGTAGAGGTCTCTATTTATAGAATTGGAGCAAGAGTAGTGGCAAATTGGTCTTTTTGTGTTTGGTAATTAATTTGTGGTTAATTGGTAATTAAAGTGGGACTTAAATGGTAAAATGATATTTAAGTGGGTTTAATGAAGGAGTTAATTTTGATGAGGTTGAAAGTTGGTAAAATGATCAAATAAAAGGTGCCAAAAATGATGTCAAGCTTCCCTCCTTATATTTTTTTGAATTTTGCGCACAGGAAATCGATTTCCCACAGGGGTAAATCGATTTCCACCTTCAAATTTTCAAAAATTGTTTTCTTGCACTGTTTTGACTTTTGCCCGATCTTTCACCTGTAAAATATAAACAAAAGAGACAAAACACATATTTTTTTGATTTTTGCTTAGCACTAAACAAATAAAAATCTAAAAGTGCTTGATGATTCCCCTCAGAGATAATCACAGTATCAAAGACAAAGCCTCACAATGGTGCTTTTGATTGATGATTGAATGCAATTGATGTATGATCTTAGGGTCAAAAATTGGGGTATGACAGATGCCCCTATTTAAGTTTCTTTGATCCGGAAATACGATGATTGAAAATCTTCGTTTTGAGGAGATTGAAGAGACTTAAATATATAAAACACGCAATTTTGAACCTAAGATGCAATGCAATTTTTAATGAATGTATATGATGATGAAACAACACTAGGGAGAAAAAGAACTCCACTGGGGAAAGCACATGTCTTGTGGGAAGAACTCCAATGGGAAAACAAGACTTTGTTGGAGAAACGAAACTTTGCTGGGAAAAGAAACTTCACTGGGGAAAACATTTCGCACCAGAGAGGTTAAAGCATCACCTTTCACTAGGGTGAGAAAAGGGGGCATCCTCTTTCACTGGGGATGAGAAAATATGCATCCTCTTTCACTGGGGAATCATAAGATATGCATCCTCTTTCATTGGGGGTGAGAAATATGCATCCTCTTTCACTGGGGAATCATAAGATATGCATCCTCTTTCATTGGGGATGAGAAATATGCATCCTCTTTCACTGGGGAATCATAAGATATGCATCCTCTTTCATTGGGGATGAGAAATATGCATCCTCTTTCACTGGGGATGAGAAAGTATATCACCTTTCATTAGAGAATCAGAATACCCATCTCTCATTAACAGAGAACACACCATCGTTCCACTGATGATAAAAATGCATCGACGTACCACTGACGATGAAGATATAATAATATACACCAACGTTCCACTAAAGGTGAACTACCAACGTTCCACTGGAGGTAGAAAAGAGATATATCGCCGTGCCATTGACGATAAAATATACCATCGTTCCACTGATGATATGAGAAAATATACATCGACGTACCACTGACGATGAAGATAAAATAACATACACCAACGTTCCACTGAAGGTGAAAAGAGATATATCGCCGTGCCATTGACGATAAAGTATACCAAGATACACCAACGTTCTACTGAAGGTGAAAAGAGATATATCGCCGTGCCATTGACGATAAAGTATACCATTGTTCCACTGATGACATGAGAAAATATACATCGACGTACCACTGACGATGAAACAAGATAACAAGATACACCATCGTTCCACTGAAGGTGAGCTACCAACGTTCCACTGGAGGTAGCAAAGAGATATATCGCCGTGCCACTGACGATAACAATATACAAGATACACCATCGTTCCACTGAAGGTGAGCTACCAACGTTCCACTGGAGGTAGAAAAGAGAAATACATCGACGTACCACTGACGATGAAACAATATACAAGATACACCAACGTTCCACTGAAGGTGAGCTACCAACATTCCACTGGAGGTAGAAAAGAGATATACATCGACGTACCACTGACGATAAAATATACCATCGTTCCACTGATGATATGAAGAAATGCCCCTTTGTACCAATGACGGTGAAGAGCAATCAATAATACTTTTTTTTTAATGATTTGAGGATGCAAACACAAATGCATGATCTCGATATTCATCGTCCAGCAGCCAAAATTCAATCCATGACCAAATGGAAAGAAACTGCCCAAAAGACTGGACCAAGTGAGGGAGAAACTCACTGGGCTTCTGTTCGTAGACATCTGAACAGAACAACTGAAACATATTATCCACAGAGAAACAAATTCAGTGGGGATTTTCAAGGAAAGTGAGCTTTTTCTGCTTAAGACACTCTAAATGAAAGAGAAATCTGTTTGACAGTAAACTTCATGATAGCAAATGTGAATGCATGACTGTTTTTGATGCATGTTAATGATGCATATGCTGCCAAAACTTAGCACAAGAATTAACTCAAGAGATGGAGTACGAGAATAGCATAATCAAGCGTGTCTCAAGCTGAACACCAGAGCAAGAACTGCTATAACAATCTTTTGATGGCTTTAGAATAAATGCTACCCAACACTGAGGGATCATTGGAGCTGAGAGAACAAAAATAACTGAGTTCTACATCATATTCGAACCAGGCCAAAGGTGCATTGAATGGAACACATTCTTCTTCTTTTGCATATGAATATATCAACATATCCATTCCTTGTAATGCACTCATGAATCAAAACAAAACTTCTTTTATATTTTTTCAAAAAAGATTTTGTTGAGATCAATTTTCTTTTTGTTTCAAAAATTACTATCAACAATAAATGACATTTTGAGAGATATGAAAGAAATAAGATTGCCAATAAAAGGTAAAGGCTCAAACTTTTTTAATAGAATGGTAGCTTGCAAATGGCAAGACCCCATGGATTATTACAAAGTTTGGAAAGTGGTAATTTTGTGGAAAAGGTACATTGAAATGTAATGACCCTATCCTCTCTCTCAACTTGGAATTCCTGAGCAAAGGCTTCCGTTGAAATGTGTTGAACTTCTCATGATAAACAGATGACTGCTGATGATCAAGTCTTGTCTGATGTAGTTACTTGCCATGAATCCCTAACTTTTGCCTGGACCGCCCTTTCGGGTTTTCAGTCCACCGGGTATTTTATTCTGTTTATGTCTCTAATTTTTGCCTGGACCACCCTTTTGGGTTTTCAATCCACCGAGACGCTCTTTTTTGCCTAAGCCGCCCTTTCGGGTTTTCAACTTAGCGAGCTGTTCTTTTATTATTTTTAGGCGAAGTATTTCTTGACTACATCAGCATTCACGGGACGTGGGAGCTCTTCTCCATCCATAGTTGCAAGAATTAATGCACCGCCAGAGAAGGCTTTCTTAACAACATATGGTCCTTCAAAATTAGGAGTCCACTTGCCCCTTGAATCGGAGGTGAAAGACAAAATCCTTTTGAGCACGAGGTCGCCTTCTCTGAATACACGAGGTCGAACCTTCTTATCAAAAGCTTTCTTCATTCTTTTCTGGTACAACTGACCATGGCATAAAGCCGTCATTCTCTTTTCTTCTATCAAATTCAACTGATCAAACCTGCTCTGACACCATTCAGCCTCAGATAACTTGGTTTCCATTAAAACTCTCAGTGATGGAATCTCAACCTCAATGGGGAGCACTGCTTCCATACCGTAAACCAAAGAAAAGGGAGTTGCCCCGGTTGAAGTACAAACAGATGTACGGTACCCATGCAAAGCAAATGGGAGCATCTCCTGCCAGTCCTTGTACGTAACAACCATCTTTTGTACAATCTTCTTAATATTCTTATTTGCTGCTTCAACAGCTCCATTCATCTTTTGCCTATAAGGCGAAGAGTTGTGGTGTTCAATTTTGAAACTTTCACACAATTCTCTCATCATGCTGTTATTCAGATTCGAGCCATTATCAGTAATGATCTTGCTCGGTACACAATATCTGCAGATGATATTATTCTTGATAAATCTGACCACAACTTGCTTTGTCACATTAGCATATGAAGCAGCTTCTACCCACTTGGTAAAATAATCAATTGCTACCAGGATGAATCGATGTCCGTTTGAAGCCTTGGGTTCAATCATGCCAATCATATCGATACCCCACATGGAGAAAGGCCATGGAGAGGAGATGACTTTGAGAAGTGTCGGAGGCACATGAATCTTGTCAGCATACACTTGACACTTGTGACACTTCTTTACAAACTTGTAGCAATCAGATTCCATTGTCAGCCAATAGTAACCTGCTCTAAGCATCTTTTTAGCCATCGAATGTCCATTGGCATGAGTACCAAAAGAACCTTCATGGATTTCATGCATCAACATGTCTGCTTCGTGTCTATCCACGCATCTGAGCAAAACCATGTCATAAGTCCTTTTATACAAAACATCAGCATTGATGAAGAAACTGCCAGCCAATCTCCTCAAAGTTTTCTTATCCTTATTTGATGCCCCAAGTGGGTACTCTTGAGTCTGAAGGAAGTGTTTAATATCGAAATACCAAGGCTTTTCATCTGTTGATTCCTCAACTGCAAATACATGAGCAGGTCTATCAAGACGCCTGATTGTAATATGAGGGTCCTCATTATGAAAATTCACTTTGTACATGGAGGACAATGTGGCTAAAGCATCAGCCATCTGATTCTCATCTCGAGGGATGTGGTGGAATTCAACTTTGTTAAAGAACGTCAACAGCCTTCTGGCGTAATCTTTGTAAGGGATCATGCCCGGATGACGAGTTTCCCATTCTCCTTTAATCTGATTAATCACAAGCGCAGAATCTCCATACACATCAAGAATCTTAATTCTCAGATTAATGGCCTCTTCAAGCCCCATGATGCAAGCTTCATACTCAGCAATATTATTTGTGCAATCAAAACATATCCTTGTAGTGAAAGGTACATGTGACCCATGTGGAGTGACAATAATGGCGCCAATTCCATGGCCATGAATGTTAGAAGCTCCATCAAAAATTAAACCCCACTTGGATTCAGGATCTGGTCCTTCTTCTGGCAATGGTTCATCCCAATCCTGAGCTCTCAAATACATTATATCTTCATCTGGGAAGTCCATTCTGATAGATTGACGATCATCAATTGGTTGGTCAGCGAGGTACTTCGCCAACACACTTCCTTTCACAGCTTTCTGAGCTCGATATTCAATATCATATTCTGATAACAACATTTGCCAGCGAGCGATCCTTCCAGTTAATGCAGGTTTCTCAAATACATACTTAATTGGATCCATCTTGGAAATCAATAGAGTGGTGTGGTTCAACATATACTGTCTTAGTCGGCGAGCAGCCCACACCAAAGCACAGCAAGTTTTCTCAAGCATCGAGTATCTTGTTTCGCACTCGGTAAACTTTTTGCTAAGGTAGTATATTGCATACTCTTTTCGACCAGACTCGTCATGCTGACCCAACACACATCCCATTGAATTTTCAAGCACTGTGAGGTACATAATCAAAGGCCTTCCCTCAGCTGGAGGGAGCAGAATGGGAGGTTCAAGCAGATATTCTTTGATGTTGTCAAAAGCTTTCTGACAATCTTCATTCCACACACATCCCTGATTTTTCTTTAACAACTTGAAGATTGGCTCACAGGTAGCAGTCATATTGGAAATGAACCTGGAGATATAATTCAAACGTCCGAGGAAACCTCTCACTTGTCTCTCAGTCTTTGGTGCTGGCATTTCCTGAATTGCTTTGACTTTATTAGGATCTACTTCAATTCCTCTCTGACTGACAATGAAACCCAATAATTTTCCGGAACGGACACCAAAAGTGCATTTGTTTGGATTTAAGCGGAGACAATACTTTCTCAACCGTTGAAACAACTTTAACAGATCCTCCATGTGCCCTTCCTCTGACTGGGATTTGGAAATCATGTCATCCACATAAACCTCAATTTCTTTGTGCATCATATCATGGAAAAGAGTGTTCATGGCCCTTTGATATGTCGCGCCAGCATTCTTCAACCCAAAAGGCATCACTTTGTAACAAAATGTCCCCCATGGCGTAATAAAGGTTGTCTTTTCCATGTCTTCAGGTGCCATCTTAATCTGATTGTATCCTGAAAAACCATCCATGAAGGAGAAAACCTCAAACTTTGCCGTACTATCTACCAACATGTCAATGTGAGGTAAAGGAAAATCATCTTTCGGACTGGCTTTGTTCAAATCTCTATAATCAACGCACATGCGAACGTTTCCGTCTTTCTTCGGAACAGGCACAATATTGTCAATCCATTGAGGATATACAGCAGTGACATGGAAACCTGCGTCAATCTGCTTCAAGACCTCATTCTTAATCTTTTCCGCCATATCAGGATGACTTCTTCTCAGCTTTTGCTTGACAGGAGGGCATTCAGGTTTCAACGGCAAACGATGCTCTACAATATCTGTGTCCAACCCAGGCATATCTTGGTAGGACCACGCAAAAATGTCAACATACTCTTTAAGAAGCTCTACCATCCTCTTCTTAACATCTTGACCAAGAAGTGCCCCAATTTTGACTTCCTTTTTATCTTCTTCAGAACCCAAGTTGATGACTTCTAACGGCTCTTTATATGGCTGAATGGTGTCTTCCTCGTGCTCAAGCAGTCGGGAAATCTCATCAGGAATACATTCATCACTCTCTTCTTCCGTCTCATACACAGGACACTCGAAGTTAGGAGAGGGTGCAGGGTCATTACTTTCAACGGTTTTATTGATTAATCTGCACAAGTGATTATTATTTCAGAAAAAAGGAAAGATATATGCAAACATGTAATCGTGCAGATTATGGCAAATGAAAACAATTTTTTAAGGTTTTTTTGTGTTACCACTTTCCAAAAAAAGCAAAAAGATAAAAAGCATGTATATGCAGAAACAAAATGACTTTTATTGATGATTTTAATGTTTAAAACAAACAGAAAAAAGAGCCCAACAACTTCACTTTCATCTTGGGCAGAATGAAAGGATTCTTGAAAAACATAAAAGCAAATTACTTTGAAGCATGAGTACACTCAGGAATGTCAATGGTGATCCAGTTCTTAATCATCTTTCCATGGGTCACAAATTTTGGCACTTCTGGCTCTGATTCATCTTCAACAATAACGTTCACTTCTGGAGGA
Organism: Vicia villosa; assembly: GCF_029867415.1. NCBI lineage: Eukaryota > Viridiplantae > Streptophyta > Magnoliopsida > Fabales > Fabaceae > Vicia > Vicia villosa. Next base: position 89,320,569 of record NC_081185.1, on the reverse strand, counting down.
GTCTTCCCAAGATATCCATACACCATGTTCACAGCAGACGCTTCATGAGTCGGCAATGGATTGTTCTGCACATTTGGGCCAATATCACGGAAAGAAAGCATTCCAGAACGAACCGATCTCTGAACTTCATTCTTCAGGGACCAAAAATTTTCCAAATCATGTCCAGGAGCATTCTGATGAAAAGCACAAGTGGCATCAGCTTTGTACCACCAAGGGAGTTTCTTTGGAACAGGAGGTGGTGACCTTGGTTGAACCAACTTCTTATGAATTAGAGCAGGATACAGTTCAGTGTACGTCATGGGAATAGGATCAACATTAACTCGAGGATACGGATTCCGCCTTGTTGGTTGTTGATTAACAGGAGCTAAAGGCACTGAATTCACAACAGGAGTTACTGACGCCACTTGTTGAGATTGATTCCTAAATCGACTATTCCTCCCATGAGAAACAGCATTGGCATCTGATTCTTTCTTCTTTTGGAATGAAGAACCAAACTTCTTCGCACCACCAGACGAATTGTCATTCCGAACCAAACGACCTTCTAGCACAGCTTCTTCCAATCGGACACCCATACCCACCATTTCGGTGAAGTCTACAAGAGCACTTGCAATCATTTTCTCATAGTAAAACGGACCAAGAGTCTTCAGAAAAATCTTAGTCATCTCTTTTTCTTCCATCGGAGGAATTACTTGGGCGGCAACCTCACGCCATCTCTGAGCATATTCCTTGAAGGATTCTTTCTCTTTCTACATCATAGCTCGCAATTGATCTCTATCGGGAGCCATGTCCACATTATATTTGTATTGCTTCACAAACGCCTCAGCTAAGTCATTAAAAGTGCGAATATGGGTGCTATCAATGCCCATATACCACTTAGAAGCAGCTCCAGTCAAACTGTCTTGGAAATAATGGATCAAAAGACGTTGGTCATCAGTGTGAGTGGACATCTTCCTTACATACATCACCAGATGTGCCTGAGGGCAGGAATTTCCTTTATACTTCTCAAATTCAGGTAATTTGAACTTAGCAGGTACTTTCACATTGGGAACAAGGCAAAGATCATGCACATTCTTTCCAAACAGTTCTTTCCCACGCAAGGCTTTCATTTCTTTCTGCAGTTCTTCAAACTGATCTTGGAAGCCATCCATTCTGTCATGAATTTCACTTGGAGCAGCATCATAAATGGGCTCTGGGACAAAAGGAACAATATGAACAATAGGAGATGTGTTGACCATAACAGGAGTCAACAGATGAGTCATCTCAGGAGCAGACAAATAACCTTCAGGCATGCCCCAGGGATATCCATTAGGCATACGTTGCTGAGTAGCACCAACAGGAACAACAGGAACAATTGTAGCAGCAATTTTAGAAATCACAGTGGTCTGACCCTGAGTTTGGGCATTGGGAGGAGGAACCTGATTCTGATTCTGATTCTGATTCTGAGCAGCCATCAATGTCTCAACCAGAGCAGTGAGACGATCCACACCAGATCTCAAAGTAATAACCTCTTCAGGTAGCTCACGATTCTCTTGTTCAAGACCTTCCATCTTCTTCTTGCAGTTAGCTCGAGTATTATACCGGTGAGACAGCTTGATTCAATTCTGTATGAAGAACACTGAATAAGACCTCGGGAATACTCTCAGAAGCAAGACCAAAAATGCAGAATGATGCATGAAATGCAATGCAAATGATTTTTATTTTTATTGGTTTTCAAGGAACTTTAAGACATTGATTGTAAACATTTAGCAAAAACAACATAAAACATAACAACATTCTTCATTAATAATAGAAAAGCTTACAAAAGGATTCAAAGATCCAAAATTACAAAACAATGAAAAATCTAAAAACTAGAAGGGAACACTTCTGATGAAGATCCAACTCCTCTCTGCAGCTTCCTACGGAGCTTCTCCAACTCATCTTCATAAAAGGCCTTCAAATGAGCATTCTCGACCATCAGCTTATCAGCAACTTCCTTCCATGCAACTGAATCTTCATGCTGTCTCTTTCGCTTTTCTCCATGCTGTTGAAGCAACTCTTCTTGATGACGAATTTGATCATCCTTTTCCATCAACCAACCATCTTGGATATCAAGCATTTCATCTTTTTCTTTCAAATGTATCTTCAACTCTTTATTTTCAATTTCCGAAGCATGAAACTTCTTCTCCCAAGCATCTCTTTCCAATCTCATCTTAGCCACGAGCTCAAGATGCTCTTCATTACTTTCAATAGGAGTAGTGAAAGACAAAGGTGGAGTAATGAGTAGAGAAGGCTCCTCGAGCAAATAAGGCATCTGGAAAGTGTGAGCTCTAGCTTGAACCCAATCAGTGTAGTCTTTGAGAGCAACACATTGTTTCGTTCCCAAATGTCTCTTCCTATCAACATGGTGCCAAGCACGCACAAACCGATTTCTCATATCCGAATTTCCATCTTGATTAAGATAGAAGATTCCTGACACGAGAATACTAGCGGGTCGCTCCTTCATGGGATAGCAAAATTGACGCCTTGCAAGAATGGGGTTGTAGGTAATTCCTCCTTGTATACCAAGAAGAGGTACATTAGGGAATTCTCCACAACGATCAATAATCTCACCAATGTCATACGCAGGATTGTACCAATGGATATTCCCATTAGTAAGAGGCATGATCTTCTGAGACCATGAGAGACCATCAGGATTGTTCAAGAAACTCTTAGCTTGGGGTAAGTGCGAAATAAACCACTTGTAGAGCAAAGGAGTGCAACAGTTGATAAGTCCACCTTTCTTATCATTCCTATGGTGATAAGTATCCCCAAGCAAAGTAGGCACAGGATTCCCAATCATGAAGATCCGAATAGCATTAACATCGACAAAATTGTCAATGTTGGGAAAGAGTATCAAACCATAGATGAGCAAGGCCAAAAAGGTCTCAAAAGCAATCATACTTCCTTTACTAGCCAACATAGAAGCCTTTCCAATCAAGAACTTAGAAGTCAACCCCCAAATTCCTCCTTTTTTGGTCATGTTTGCTTTCACATCTGATATTTTCAACTGAAGAAGCTCTGCTATCTCATCAACCTGAGGCTTTTTCTCAAGACCACTAAACGGTATATCATTCGTAACCGGCAAACCAATCCAATAAGAATACTCCTCCAAAGTGGGCATAAGTTGATAATCCGGAAAGGTGAAACAATGATAAACTGGGTCATAAAACTGCACAAGAGTCTCAAGAATCCCTTTTTCCACTTAGGTCTTCAAGATAGTGATCAATTTCCCATAACGGTTTTTGAAGTTGTCAAGATTAGGAACCAAAGTTGCTAGCTCTTTCAATTCCTTTGCGCTTGAATTTCTGAAAGTGTACTTCTTGATGCTTCGCTTTTGATCCATGGTACCTGTTATGTTTACAAAGAAAGTCTCTAAGTTCCTTGAAAACCATTTGTGAATGTCATTTTTATGAATGCATGAATGCATGGTTTATGCATCAACCACAATCAGGAGCACACAAAATCACAGCAAATCGCACAAAATCACACAGTCCAGGTTCTTAGGTTCGACGTCACGAGCATGGAGCCATGGGTCTACCCATCCCACAAGGTGTGTTCTAAGGAATTTTGTACCTGCCAATCGGGTTCTACAAAGGTTCCCAGAGTTTTCAATCTTCTATCGGATATTACCGGCACGCACAATTGCTCATGGGCGCCAATAATATGCCTAAAAAGACCTCGTCTGAGCGTAGTATCGCATGACAACAAGCTCAAATTGGTACTTGATCTTGTTTCTGCACTACATCCTAAAAAGGCTTAGATTGGTTAAAAGGTTCTAGGCCATTCAGCTTCTACGGACACTCACTATTGAAAGTAATAGCGTTATCACGATGGTTCGTAACAACCTCTACTACCTTCCATGAGGCCTCCACTGATTGGGGTTCCACCATATGATGCTCATGTTAAGGATTGCTCCTGACATGCAACTATTGGTCTTACCACCTCCTATCTCAAGTTACTCACCAAAGTCCGGGTTAGAACTTTATCTCATCACAGAGGAACCATCGAGCACCAAAAAGAAAAAAAAAGAAAATAAACAAACAAAGCACACAACAATATATACAGATAAAGCACACAGATAAACAAAAATAGGCTTAACACACATAAAAACTGGTTCCCCAGTGAAGTCGCCATTTTTCTGTAGCGGGGAAAATCTGATATCGAAGCCATAAGATTGACTCGAATCAATATTTCATTTGAAATCGCCACCGCGCTTTATTTTTTCAAAGGAAAAGGGAAAAGAACGAAAAACCCAAAGTTTTGCTTTTAAAACAAGAAAGAGAACTCAGGTTCGGGTGTTGATTATATGAGGGGAAGGTTTTAAGCACCCCTCATATCTGTGGTATTCCACAGGAACCGTTTTGAAAATCTGTGTTGTGTGTGTGCTAAAAAAGGGTTTGTTTTATTTTTAAAATAAGCTCGGCAAAGCGTTAAGCTTTGGGCCTACATACCTCCTCGGTGCAATGGAGAAGTCAGAGCTAATGTAGTTCCGCTTAAAGGGAAAACATTTTTAAAACGAATAAACACTTTATCGTCGTTGGAGAGAAATACTCAGCCATTGATCTTGAGCATGAGAACAAACGAGTTCTTTGCATCGCAAATGAAAGAAGGGCTCCAACTCGGATAAAATCGACGAGTATGCCACTAGCTCTCTCACGCGGAAAAGATCTCATTATATCAATCAATTTCAAAATCGTGGGGTATAACCACTCGTTTCGACAATTAATAGTGTCTAAACTTTTGAAGGAAAAGGCCATTGAAGGCAAAAGATATTTTTTTAAGAAAAAGGTTTTGAAAAGATTGCAAACATAAGAAAGTTTTTGAAAAAGGGAGAAGATTTTGAAAATTTAAGAATGGGAGGAGATGAAGAGGCTATCCTATTGCGTAAAATAAAAGCTAAGGAAAAGAACGGTCTAACCGAAATAAGAAGCCAACACTTGACATTGTGAGTCAAGGTAGATTTCCCTTCCTTTGGAATATCAAATACTAAACCAACATTATCACTTGGGGATCCAGATGAATTTATTATCTTAGCACCACTTTGCATTAAGCACATTAAAATTCTGGCGAAAATCGGGCAGAGTAACGGCTGTTTTCGGGTAAAATCCTTATATCAATGCCTTGGAATTAACAGACAACAATCCAATGCCAGACAGACAGAATAACAGCAGAGTAACAATATCATGAGGGTCCAGAGTTACTAAGTCCATAAGTCCGAATCTCCAAAATGCTCGGGATAGTAACCAATAGTCCAAAAGAGAGCCAAAAGATTGCAAACCAATAGTCCAATAGTCCAAAAGGCCATTGAAGGCAAAAGATATAAAGAGCGGTATACTAAAGTGCGAAAATTAAAGTCAGTTGTTAGATGTTAAAGATAACCATCTTGAAACTTGTCAAGTATGTTATCAAAGTTAGTAATAAAGATCGATGGTGAGTGAAGGATGTACTCGGATTTAAATTCAATGAACATTTATCAGAAGCTTGATAAAATCATAGCGACTACACGATAAACCTTCATAAGTCTTAAATCAACCGCATACAATTCTCTTCCACATTTGATCTTTTTTATTCGGGACACGAAATATTGCGCTATGTTAAGCAGATCGCCAAGTGATTTATGTAGAAATCACCCTACAATGAGGCCGGTCAAAACTTTATGTGCTAATGCATGCGAGAGGAATGATATGTAGATCATTCTCCGAAAGCAATACCGCACGAAAAGAAAAATGGTGAGTGATCTAGTCTTTACTAAGAATCCATGAGAATTCTCAAAGTATTAAGACTTTCATCGATCAAAATAAAGAGAAACAAAAGATGGAACCACATTAAAAGCTCCTTTCATCCATAATTTCAATCACATAATTTTGCGGATTTGGATTCTCATCCTATCGACGCCCTAAGTCCATTGAAATTAGAGAGAAATTAGGCCTCTAGTTTGTGATTCAAAGAAAATATCAAAAGAATGGAGTAGAAGAAGAGTTAGAACCAAAAACAAGTCAAAAATAACAAAAACAATCATTCTGCCTCACTGGAAATCGATTTACCACTGTAGGAAATCGATTTCCTGCCTGCAGAATTCAGATCTGGCGCAAAAAACATAGTGGAAATCGATTTCCTGCGCACAGTTTTCAAAAAAACAGCATTATGAACTTTGAAACTTGATTTAGGCAAACATACAAACACCTTATGATCACATATCCATTGGAGCACGAATTTTCCATCAAATCACCATCAAATAGGACCAATATAGCATCAAAGATGCATTGAACACAAACAACAAAGAATCACATTATGGTAGATGGAAAAGGATGATGAAAATTACCAATTCTTGAACAAAACTTAGATCCACTTCAACAATCACCAACACAAATCTTGATCTCTCAACAATTGAAGAAAAAAGAGTGAAATGGATGGTGGTTTAGCTCAAAGTTTGTGAGGTTCAAGGTGTGACTCACAAACTTTATGAAAGAATAAAGAGCTTTGGTGAATTTGGTAGGGATGAGGAGAGAAATTGCAAGGGGTTTTTTGGCTCTCAAAGCTTGAGAAATGAGAGAGTAGAGGTCTCTAATTATAGAATTGGAGCAAGAGTAGTGGCAAATTGGTTTTTTTGTGTTTGGTAATTAATTTGTGGTTAATTGGTAATTAAAGTGGGATTTAAATGGTAAAATGATATTTAAGTGGGTTTAATGAAGGAGTTAATTTTGATGAGGTGGAAAGTTGGTAAAATGATCAAATAAAAGGTGCCAAAATGATGTCAAGCTTCCCTCCTTATATTTTTTTGAATTTTGCGCACAGGAAATCGATTTCCCACAGGGGTAAATCGATTTCCACCTTCAAATTTTCAAAAATTGTTTTCTTGCACTGTTTTGACTTTTGCCCGATCTTTCACCTGTAAAATATAAACAAAAGAGACAAAACACATATTTTTTTGATTTTTGGTTAGCACTAAACAAATAAAAATCTAAAATTGCTTGATGATTCCCCTCAGAGATAATCACAGTATCAAAGACAAAGCCTCACAGTGGTGCTTTTGATTGATGATTGAATGCAATTGATGTAAGATCTTAGGGTCAAAAATTGGGGTATGACACTAACGCTGTCGAAGGACATCTATTTATCAGATATTATGCTGTCGAAACAGCCTCAGCCCAGAACACTTTATTTAACCCCGCACTAGTCAACATGCATCTGACTCTCTCCAAAATAGTTCGATTAAACCTTTTAGCCAAACCATTTTGCTGTGGAGTTCCTGCAGTAGTTTTGTGCCTTGCAATACCAGAATCAGCACAAAAATTGTCGAACGCTTTATTGCAAAATTCAAGGCCATTATCGGTTCTCAACCTCTTGACCTTCCTGCTAGTCTGATTTTCGACCAGAGTCTTCCAACTTTTGAAATTCTCAAAAGTTTCATCCTTAGTCTTCTGGATGAATACCCATAAATTTCTGGAATAGTCATCAACTATGGATAGAAAATACCTTGCTCCTGAATATGATGGACACCTTGCAGGCCCCCAAAGATCAGCATGGATGTAATCAAGGGATCCATGTGTTCTTTGTTTGCCTTTGTTGAACTTCAATCTGCAAGATTTTCCAAGTACACAGGGTTCACAAATCTTTAGATTTTCGACTTTGTCTCCACCAAGCAGATTTTGTTTCCCTAATTCGACCAGACCTTTTTCACTGACATGGCCCAATCTAGTGTGCCAGATTTCTCTTTTCGACAAAGGTTTCGTGGATGCAACATTTTTCGAACCACTTACAACTTCAGCCTCAAGGGTATACAAGCCTTGTTTCTCCACGCCTCTCAAGATTTCCTTCGACCCCTTCATGACTCTTAGGATACTTTTCTATCCTTGGAAAACATATCCTTTCTTGTCAAATTCACCAAGAGAAAGTAGATTTCTCTTTAAATCAGGAACATACCTGACTTCAGTCAACAACCTTATTGACTCATCATGGAGCTTGAATCTCACAGATCCAACACCTGCAATTTTGCAAGCCTTTTTGTTTCCCATCAATACTGATCCACCATCTTGATCACATAATTCCTCGAACAAGTCTTAGTTTGGAGTCATGTTCCAAGTGCAACCTGAATCCATAATCCACTCTCTTCTCGAGTCACTACTTGAAACCACAAAAACATCAGATGATTCAAAATTATCTTGAACAATGGCTGCATTGCCATTATCCTTACCTCCATGATCTTTCAAGCGTTTAGGGCACACCTTTCTTGTGTGACCCTCCTTCTTACAATGATAGCATCGAATACCAGATGCTTCGCCACTATAAGACTTCGACTGGCTTTTGCCCTTCTACTTGTTGAACTTACCATCCTTTTGCAAGAATTTTCCTTTAACGGCCAAACCTTCACCAACAGACGAAGGTTAATGCTCTTTTCGTTCATTCAAGTCCTTAGAATACAAGGCTGATTGAACTTCTTCAAACGTCAGGGACTCCCTTCCATACAGGAGAGTTTCTTTGAAGTGAGCATGTGATCGAGGCAAAGGGCACAATAGTAATAGCGCTTGATCTTCATCATCGATCTTCACATCAATATTTTCAAGATCAAGAATCAGCTTGTTGAACATATCCAACTGCTTAGCCAACACTTTGTCTTCAATCATCTTGAATGAATACAAAGCTTGCTTCACGTAGAGTCGATTTACCAGCGATTTGGTCATGTACAAACTTTCAAGTTTTACCCATAACCCTGATGCCGTCATCTCCTTTGATACCTGCCGAAGAACCTTATCACCAAGGCTCAACAAAATTGCATGGTGTGCTTTCTTGATCATAGTCGTCTTCTCCGTTGCCGTTAATTCCGCATTCATGGATGCCTCTCCCTTCAACGCTTCCAAGCAACCCTGCTGAACCAGTAGGGCTTTCATCTTCAAGCGCCACAAACCGAAATCATTCACTCCGGTGAACTTTTCAATCTCATACTTCGTTGAAGGCATCTTCTCCACGCTAACCCCACCAATTTGTTGTGAATTCAATGCTAAGAACAATGTATAATGCAAGGGAAGAATAAAGAACAAATAAGAAGAAGAACACAAGAATTGGTTATAACTGCTATTCTTTTGCTTTCTCTTAGAAAACAAGATTACAAGTTTACAAGAATAACAAATAACCTCTCTCACCCTAAATTAGGATTTGCAGCTTAGCAATGATGAGAGACTAGTATGCTATTTATAATAAAACCTAACATACTAACTAATGTGATTTTTTCCACAAGGCCCATTACACAAGCCAACTTAATAAGCAAGCTAACTTAACAAATTAGGGTTTGAACACTAAAGCCTAATTTAACATGCTAACAACCCTAGCATCTTCGACACAAGCATGTGAACAACCTTCGACTTCATGCTTAATCCTGTCGAACCTAGAAGCTACTCTTCGACCATACAAGAGTTTGATCCAATATCTCACAAAGATTAAGGGAGAAGCATGGTGCCTTTTCCGCCCTAAAGTCATGTAAGCCTTTCTCATAATCGTCCGGTTTCTTTTTCACGTTAGTATTATTTTATTTTTAAAAAGTGCATTTGAAATTTCTTTTTTGCTTATACTTTTTGTATTCTCTTTTTTTTCTTAATATTTAATAACTGAACATATGAGAATTTATATATAGTTAAATTTTAGATTGAAAATAAATTCTTAAAATTCTAGTAACTCACGCTTGATGTCGTACTGCATGTTATGACATCCACAATTACACAGCACAAAACATTAAAACAGAAACATATAAAAACAATAAAAAACACACAGAATTGTTTACCCAGTTCGGTTCAAACAACCTACTCTAGGAGCTACCAAGCCAGGGAGAGAATCCAATATAAGCAGAATTAATTCGCAGTTAAACTCCCCCGTTTACAACTCCTCACTTAAAACCTACACAATGTAATTCCAACCTATTCCTAGACCTGAGTATCTCCACTCACTCCCCCTCAATCGCAGTAGTGATTACAAACAAACATTAAAAAAATTCAGAGAGAAGACACGCGTCAAAAACACACCTTGATCTACTTAAAAGCTTCAATCAAGAGACACACACTCGTGCTTAAAAGCTTAGAGTGACAATTAACAAACACCTCAAAGATACACTACTCCAAAGCAATCATCTACGTGATAATTGTTTGGATCACAAGTAACAATAACACCACAAACGGTGGAAACATAGAGAGGATAATGATCTTCACGCCTAAAAACTCTATCTCTGAAAGTAGGGTTTGCAGTCATTTTATAGTCAGCAGGCAGCAGGACTTGGGCCATGGGCCTTCCACACATAAATTAGGGTTAACCAAGTTAACCTAATTTCCACATCAACCGGGTGTTCTCATAAGCTGCAAACTGAGATAATTTAGCACAAATCATACAGCATACAATATATAGTTTCCTAAATAGTAGCCTCAGAGAAATCAGGAAACACATTAATAAAATATAACAGCTCCTGATGTCAGACAAGGATGTCATGACATCGGTCATGACATTCACTAACAGAACCTGTATTAGCTAAACACATATGCAGCCTGCATACCACAATAAACACCCATGTATGTTTTACCACAAATGCAGCCAACATGAAAAACATCTACAATCCCCGCTTTGGCAAATTTTTGGCTAAAACAACCTGTCACACCATATCAGAGAAACACTTGCAGCAGAAACTAAACAACCAAACATAATCAGAGCTCATACAATTCAAACAACATATACCACCAGTATGCACACAGTGCCCACATAGCTAAACCAACCACACCACAAGAGCAGCACAAACAGATTAACACAAAATAAGTACATCAGAAATGTTGATCACACAAACACAGACTTGTTGTTCTAGGGTGACATAATTTCTCCCCCTGTTTGGCCACAAAAGTTTCCAAAGCAAACAACTGTCTTCTCCTCTATTTTTTTTTTTGGAATTATGGTTCCTCAAAGATGGAGATTCCTAACTTGCTCCGCAAGTTTTCAAACTGTGTTGCTTCAAGGGCTTTTGTGAAAATGTCATTGATATTGTTAGGAACATTCTTGTCACAATCTTTAGAATCATCTTCAGACTTCTTGGTTAGATCCTCGGTTTACAATATATGCACCATTCTCAACTGTGCATCATTCACGATCCTATCAGAACTAGTTACCTCTGTATGCATGTTTAGAAAAGGCATTGCTTTGAACAAGAGAAACAGAGGTTGTTGAGGCATCTCAATGAAGTGAGTGAGTTTTAAACATGTTTCTGTGGGAAAAGTGCAATTTGAGATCACACTAGAGTTGTTGTACAGGAATGGCAACTAAATGATCTTTTTGTGAACCAGGAAGATCTTCACATCCAGCTTATTAACAACATCTAGATCAGTGGTTGACCTTTTTATAGAAATCTATTTATCCTCCACACAATTTTTGATGTAGCATGGCATAGTTATGACATTCCGCTTGACATTCTGATTAGATACACTTTGGTGTATCCATCTTGATTTAGACCATCCCAAAAGATTTGTAGGACTCATACCTGTCATCAGATTCACATCTTCAGTTGTGATAGGAAGGAACATGCTCTCCTTGCTTTCTTGAGTTCTCAGGTTGAATTGCCAGTCCTTTGCTCTTTCCATCCATATTCTTGAAGCTTGGTCTATTTCTAGTGTCTCCTCTCTTAGATGAAACTGACTGTCAATGGATAGCTTCCTTGAAACCAAGTTCACTACAGTACTCATTTTGAACAAATAAACTTCTCTTTTCATATCTCTAGTCCGGATGTCACTAAGAGCGTTTATCATAGTTTTTGTTAGGTTAAAGTTGTGAGTATCACAGGTGTAACTCGGTGGGAGAACTGACTTTTTGAAATGTTGAGGACAGCAAGAGTCACCACCGACTTTTATTTTATCCAATTCGGAAAGGCTAAAAGAACAGGAAAAGACCTTTTAAAAAGATTTTGAGTTCGGGGGGTAGGTTATACAAAGGGAAGGTGTAAGCACCCTTTATATCCATGGTTATCCATGGGCTCTTAATTGCTTAGCTGACTTTGTTTTCAAAATGTTTGAAATGTAGTGTGTGAATAGTAAAAACTTTTGATAAGGACTTTAGCTTGTAAATAAGCGTAGCCTTGTTTTTGAAAGTATTTGAAAAGATAGTGTGAAAAAAGATTTTTGAATTTAAATCAGAGCAAGCAATTAGTAGCAACTATCCTAATTTTCAGATTTCTGTTCTTTAAGCTTTTCAGTTTGAAAGGGCTATCCATACCATAGGAGGGTAGGAAGTCCTTTCATTGGATGTAAAGGGTCATTGAGAAACATCGTTCGCCATAAAACTGTCCCTACCATGTAGAGGTAGGTAGTCTTTAGGGAAGGATATAATTGTCATTAATCTTTTTTAGGCAACAGGCGAGGATACCTTAGTAATTGGGACAATCACCATTTATCGAGGCAAGTCCGAGGGACAAGATCATTTACTGTTAAGGCAACTTCGAAGGGACATATGATCTTATGATGATTTATGAACTAAGGGCAACATTTGCTTTAGGTATCCTCGTATTCGAGGGACTTGACTATTTTAGAATTTAAAGGCAACAAGCGACAGAAGAGGTTACCCTAAAGGTGTGTGTGTGGCTCAATCAGGTGATCAATATTCAGATATTTTATCTTGTAATTAGAGTGATACTAGGTTAATTTTAGCAAGGCTTGCACTCCCTAGGATTACTAACCACAGTAGAAAAATAAACAGAAATTAAAGGTCCTACGCTATTACAATAAACACCTGTAGGGCAGAAAAATAAAGGCAGGAAAGTAAACCCTAATTACTATTACAAGAAAACTTATTGCGACCTATACACATTTTCTAGAATTTAAAAATAAATAATAAAAGCGAAATTTTAAAAATAAATAAATAAAATTAAAGGAAAAAAATAAATAAATACAAAATTTTAAATAAATAAACAAGTTTTACCCCAAGGCTGAGAATAAGCATACGACAATCACAGAATATGAGGTGAGAAGAGAAATTCGCAGTAATGAAGAAATTCAATGTTTGATAGTAATCGAGGTATTAGGATGACAAGGCAAAAATTAAAGGTTAAAAACCTGATGACAAACCCAAGGGTAAAAACCTACAATTAATGGACAACACCTACCTAATGGTTTCCATAGATTCTGATTAAAGGCTAAACCTAAAAACCTAATTATAATTAAAATTAAACTTAAAATTAAATCTAAAGTATAAACTAATTGACCTAGTTAATTAATTAATTAAAACCTAAATTACTTAATTAAATTAAACTCATTATCCTAATTAACTAAATTATTCCTAAATTAAATTATTAACTAAAATTATTACTAATTATTATTAAACCTAATTTAACTAATTACCATAAAAAATTGATAACTAAATAAAATTTAAAAATAAAACTAAATCAATTAAATTACTAACCTTAATTTTCTAAGTTATTAAGCTAAATATATTAGTCCATTAACCTAAATATAATTATTACCCCAAATTAATTAATGTTAAAGAGAAAAGGTGTTAGTGAGTTGAAAAACAACAAAAAAAATAGAAAATATGCAAAACATGCACTTTCCAGGCTCGAGCTCAGGACCCTATGGTTGTGAAAGAGGCGCGTCACCATCTGTGTCAGATAACTTTGTTGTCATCCATTCACGTTCGTTGCATGTAGTATCATAATCTCTACGTTTTGGAATTTTCAAACAAAACTGCACATGGGTCCCAGGAAACATTGACTGGCCAATCAGAGCAGAGAGCAGCATTGGACTTTTTGACTGGCGAACAGCAGCATCCCACGCGTGGTCAAAGATTTCAACGCTACTGTTCATCGTCTTCTCCCTCTTACCTGCGGATATAGCTTCGGATTTTGTTGCGAATTTTGTTGCGCTTTTGGCTACGAATTCTTGTAACGAACCTGCAACCATGAAACACCAAAAAATACGAACAAAGCAGGAATAAAGACAATCCATATCGACTGAAAATCTCCTTCTGATCACGAATACGACGTTAGTTTGGCCTGAAACTGCACGTAGGCGAAGAGAGTCTTGAGTTTGCCCCAACCATGGCAAACTTCGCTCTATGCGCTATGGTTTCGTTCCAACAACCCAGATCTGTTCTAAATCACACAAGAAACTTAAATATATGATTAGATTCAAGTTAAACATGTGAGATCATAAAAAACAAAATTCAAACATGTATGGGATGGTATGAACGTGATACCCATGTTCCACACATCATGAGACCTTATCCATAGCTTGTGCTTGCTTTATACTACCTTGGGGAGAACCTGGTACGATTATTTGTCCCTGAAAGTCCTTGAATCAAGAGCACGAAAATCTCACCTTTCTTTGATGTTTTTGTACCTTGAAACCATGGTGTCTTTCACCTCTTTTTCGTCCTCCCCTCTTGCTGAATGTAATGTGAATATATAGGAATCAATTAGGTCAATAGTTTAGGAATTAAATCATGTGATTGAGAAGAATGAAATTTCATTGAAAAAATCATATATTCTTTCTACTTTTGGGCAATCTCTCTCCAATCTCCTTTGAATGATTTTGCATGAGATTTTATTTGAATATATCCCCAAGATATGTTTTAGAAGTAAGCCAAATGTAATCTTTTATTTTTATCATCATTTACTTGATTTAAATTGAATTTTAAGAGAATAAAATCCAAAATAAAATAAATAATAATGATAAAAACAAGATATTAGTCACGTGGGTCGTGGGTAGGCTGTGGATCATGTTTGGAGCAAAAGATTTTGGCCCATTTGGTTAAAAACTCAAAATTCTCCACTTTGCCTTTTGTGCATTTTCTCAAAATCGCCAAACTTGTGCAAGCCATAACTCGTTCAATTTTTATCATATGGAAGTGATCTAGGACTTTTTGGAAAGCCCAAGATGTCCTCTACAAGCCACTTTGGAACCTTTTATGCATTTGGAGATTTTTTCTTAAAGATATGGCTCCTGACAAAAACAGCTTTTTGTGAGCTTCTAGAAGGACCTGTAATGTATTGGCTCATATCTTTCAAATGATGCATTTTTGGCCGTGGCATTAGAGCGACAAAGTTGTAGAGAATTCAATTTCCTTCAATAAAGGCTTTGGATGGAGAATTTCTGATGTTCCATGTGAAAGTTATGGCTGGTCAAAGTTCAGTTGACTTTTAGGTCAAAAACCCTAATTTAGAAACTTTGAGTTTTGTTGATTTCTGAACTTTCCATGATGAATCATGATCAACCCTTGATCAAATGATGAATGATACTTAAAAATAAGGATGTTGACCAAAAATCAGGAATTTTGACTGTACTTTGACCACAGTTGACTTTTAGGTCAAATTAGTCGATTGTTAACCTTCTGAGCTTTTGACTGAGCAATCTTGTGAATTGAAGCTTGAATTTTGTCATAGAGATAGTTTGAAACATAAGAAGTCATATGAAGTCCATTGGAGGTCCTGATTCATCCATTTTCACCAAGAAATCCAAAACCCTAGTTCAGAAGCCTCCGATTAGGAGGGTGTGCATTCAGTCAAGTCTTGAGCCTTTGATATTATAATAAGCTTGAGTATAAAAATGTGGTGGGAAAATTTTGGGGTACGACAACTGCCCCTGTTCAATCTTCTTAAACATGAGGATGAAGATTGGCTTGTGTGCCTGTCGGAATCTGAAGGTAGAAGAGGATTAAACACTAGAATACCCAGAAGTTTGCCCTTGCTGAGGCTGGTTTTCTTGGAGATAGGCTTAAAGATGCCATCCGGATTTTGACTGGAAGTTATTAGGGATGGGCTTAAAGATGCCATCTAGATTTGAGAATATGAAAGTAAGAATAAGTCGTACATTAGACTGTGTTTGATGTATTTAGAGGTGTTTGCTGGAGATGGGCTTGTAGATGCCATCTATTTTTGGAGATTGATCGTGTCAGCACCGTTCGTGATGATAGAATTAGATCTTTGAATGTTGATCGTGTCAGCACCGTTCGTAGTAACTGAATTAGATCTTGGAAAGATTTTGATTACTGCTAGGGGACTGATGTAGATATCATTGCCAAGGGACTGATATTATAAGGACCAACTGATCACCACGAAGGGACTAACATGATGAGGAGGATTTCGATTACTGCCAGGGGACTGATGTAGATATCATTGCCGGGGGACTAACATGATAGGGACATAACTTAATACTGCTCGGAGACCAATGTAATAAGTTGTAGTTGTATATCATCGCCAGAGGACTAACATGATGGGAGTAGATTTTAGTTACTGCCAGGGGACTGATGTAACATCTCATTGTTAGGGGACTAATATGATGAGGGCCAACTGATCACCGCCAGGGGACTAACATGATGAAGGATTTTGATTACTGCCAGGGGACTGATGTGGATATCATTTCCAGGGGACTAATACGATATTTCACTGCCAGGGGACTAATTTTATGTTTCACTGCCAGGGGACTAATGTGATGTTTCACTGCCAGGGGACTAGTGTTATGGGAGTTTGCTAGGAATGATTATAAGAACAAATATTCGTCTGCATTGCTTTTGGGGAAGAAAATTTGCTTGTTATAGTTGATAAGTTGTTTGATGATATTTGTCCGTTTAGGAACTCACCTGAAAAACAAAGTTAGTAGCATGCAATGTCATGATGTATGGTATGTATTTATGTAATGATTGATTATGAATGATGTATGTATGCAACATGTTGTCAATGATGAGAGTAAATCATAGAATTGTCTGGTGGGGAAAATAAATCCCTGACTGTTGTGGAGAATATTGAGTACAAGTCTTCCGTTTTAGTAGGAACTCCTGCTCCATGCTCGAGGATACTCAGATTGGGGATAAGAGAGATGAATAGACTTGAAGATTACTTTGTGGGGATATGATCTTGTGACACTGGCTCTTTGGGAGGACGTGGATGCCTTGACCATTGCCCCAGTGGTTATAGTAACTGTCATTCCTGGACTTGTATTGATTGGGACTCCTCAATTATTATTGGTCGACGTGTTAAATAGGCCTTGCATAGCTTTGCCCCTGCCAGTAGGGACTCTGGAGAGATTCGCCTTGTGAGGACCTTCTGAAATATATACTATGGGTGACCTGCCCCTAGTAATCATAAACTGAGGATGATGCCCCTGACTGATCGAGAGGTAGCTTCAGATCCACTTGGGTGCATGCCCCTGATTGTTCGGCGTTCTTGAGAGATTCTTTGAATCTTGATCTGATTGCCCCAGATTGATTGGACGAAGCATGTCCTGCCCCTTGTATTCATTGATTCAGGCGTAGTAAATGTTGCTGAAGTGATTTCGTCTGTCGAGATGATGTTCAGTCATTAGTCGTACCCTGTGCAGATTCTTCCTAATGCTAACACTTGAAATTATGTAGCAGAATATGTTTAATAATGAATTCATGAGATGCAATGCATAAGTCTGTCTTAAATTTTTTTTTTGAAAAACATTAAAACAAAAGGTGTAAAAGCGTGATATTTATAAGAATGTGATATCAACTCAGTATTTATGGTAAACCTTAAGGAGTCAGGATACCCTTTGGGTGCCAATATGCTTTCGAGCTAACCATGCTTCAGTTAGGACTTTCAAGGGTTGTAACGTGGCTTAGTTCACGGTTTAAGAAACAAAGGATAATGGCTTGAAGTTTATTTATACCCATCCCAATCTCCGTGATGTTCTTCGATCCTATGCTCAGTTAACTTTACGTTTAAGTTCTAGCAAAGCTTTGAAGTCGTAACATTGACATTTGATGATTGTTAAAGCACTGGCAGTTTATTTGGGCAGACAATCATCCTTTTGTAATTTTTTCTTTTGTCGAGGATTTGTAGTGACCTCTTTTTTGACTTTGTTATCCCTAACTTTTGCCTGAACTGTTTATTTTGAGATTACAGTCAGCGGGATGTTTCAGTTTATGGTGAGTCTCCTTCATAGGTTTTGACTTAACATTTTTATCTTTTTGATAGATGTTGACTGCCTTACTTAATGGTTACAGGTACCCATCATTTCTTGTGCAAACAACAGCTAGTATAATCGAGTTAACTGAGTACTACCCTGCCCTTGGTTATGATCAAGGTTTTAATCTGTACGAGAAAGAAAACTTCCACTTCTTAGGCTCAAAGGGGTTGACGAGGGATTAACATCCTTATATCACCACTGTTTAGGAATTGAAACAATACATGTACATCGTCAGCATAGTCTGTTCAAAAGCATACTATATGAGGTTGCGGTATCATTTTCGTCATCCTCCCTTAAAAGGCTAACAGCTTAGCAGGAGTTGAATATCACAAAACATAAACAGAGTAAAGTCACAATTTAAATGAGTGATAGAAAAATAAATTATCGAAGACAAACATATGCAATGCACTAATGATGATTATTAAAACAGATAATGTCTATCATAAGTCGAATATTTAAACAAACAAAATAGAAATTGCACATGAAAGTAAAACTAATGATCTGAAAGTCCATCCTTCTAGCCATCCACAACATAAGTAATCTTGTTGTGATTAGGCATGGGAGCAGTGATCACGTTAGGAGTTGCAGGAGGGTCGAACTCAATTTCACCAGCATCGATCCTGTCTTGGATCTTAATCTTCAGTGCCCATCATCTATTAGTGTCGTGCCCAGGACTATTGGAATGGTAGGCACATCAAACGTTTGGATTGTGCTTAGTAGAGGAAGTGTTGATGTGTTGAGGAGGATCCCTCACATTAATCATTCCTGCCTTCAACAGATATTGCAGCGCCTGATCTAATGACATATTAATTTTGGTGAATTGTCGCTTAGGTGCATCTGGCTTGTGTCGTTGTTGTGGAACTGCCCCAACAGATAGGTTGTGTTCATTACGACTTTTCTGGTTGTACACCGCATTGACTTTATTCTTCCCATTATACGGCTTTTTTGTAGCACTAAATGAAGTAGCCACTTGAATCTTACCACTTCGGATTCCGCTTTCTACGCGTTCTCCAGTTAGTATCAGATCAATGAAACCAGATGATGAACTCCCCAACAAATGAATATAGAAAGGACCAGTCAGTGTACTCATAAACATGTCGACCAACTCTCTGTCAGCTAAAAGAGGTTGCACTCTGCCAGCCAGGTCCCTCCATTTCTGAGCGTACTCTTTGAAGCTTTCTTTAGGGCCCATAGACATACTTTGAAGTTGCATGTGGGTTGGCGCGAGGTCAGTATTGTATTGGTATTGCTTGTAGAAAGCAGTTGCCAAATCTTCCCAAGTATGAATATTGGCACCCTCCAGTTGATAGTACCATTCCAGTTGTGTTCCAGTCAGATTTTCCTAAAAGAAGTGGATCCAGAGCTTCTTGTCAGCAGTGTGAGGCTGAATCTTCCTCACATAGGACTTCAAGTGCATTTTAGGGCACGAGACTCCATCATACTTAGCAAAGGTCGGAGTCTTGAATTTTGGGGGAATGACAACCCCTGAGATGAGTCCTAGTTCTTCAAAATCCAGCCCAGGTACCTTCTGAATTTCCATGGCTTTCATACGTTCTTCCAGCAGCTGGTATTTATCATCAGGATGTTCGTCCTCATAGTAGTAGTCCTCCTCTTCCTCAGAGGGCTTGACAGAATCGTGGTTGCTTTTCGCCTCAGTATCATCGTCTTGTTCATTGTCGTCCTCTTCGGAAACCTTGACTTCTTCAGCTTTCTTGAGTGGTCCTCGGAATCTTCTTCCCATGTTAAGGACACCCACAGATCTTCTAGGCTTTTTCTCCTTCTTGGTCAGAAGAGTTTTCATCTCGTCTTGCCCCTTGGACAAATTCCGAATCAAGGCTTGGACTTGGGTATTCTGAGCCTGAAGGTCTTTGACTGATTGCTCGAGATTCATGATGCTGAAATAAACAGCGAGGAAGGATGAGAAACCCGTCATATGAAACCTGTTATGCGATGTTTTGAATGAAGATGCAATGTTTTCAAGGATCTTTAGGAAATTTAGTTTGCGACATTAGATTGTAGCTTTGCTGAAGAACTTTCATTTTTGAACGTCCTTCTTCGAGAATCAAGCTCACCATATCCAGTGGGTCATCGCCTCTAATTCGGGATACCTGTTCCTGAGTTTGATGGTATGTGGCTAGAGGAAAATAAATCCTCTTGCCCCTTGATAGGTACAGTGTCTCTGATTTGGAAGACAAATGCCCAGAGGAAGGTAAATCCTTTTGCCCCTTGATATGGATTAAGTCCTTGATAATGGCACCTGCAATTGTGCGTCCTAACTTCCTAAGATCCTTGAAAGGGTTAGTTAAAATGTCATGACGTCATGCATATGTAATGCATTAGGTAAAGCATAAAGTAACAAGGACGAGTAAGTCCTACAAACAAATCCTGCAAGGAAATCAAAGGGTTAGTAGCACACACAAGCAAGTCACACAACTGTCCTTAGATTTAAAAGCTTGCATGGAGTCTGACCAGGTAACTACCCTTCCCCAAAGGTACTTCTATGGATAAAGAGATTTCAGCAACAGGGTTCTACCAGTTACTCAGAATTGTCAGCCCCTCTAAAGCACCCTCCAACATGGTACATGCATACCACGCAATGATACTTTAAGAAGAAACCTATTTGAGCTGTAGTATCGGGTCGTGACCATAACTTGACATGCATCAAGAATAACCCTCCCACTACGTTCCTAAAAATCAAGATGGGTTAAAGGTGACTAAAGGTCCTTGAGCTCCGACGCACCCAAAGGTACATACGTAAACCTCTCTCATGAAAAAGAGGTACATAATAACCAGTGGAGGCCTAACTCAAGCGCGAACTCTCATATTGACCAATCCCAAGCATGCACAAGGGAGGTCTCCATGACTATGCCGCTCCTATCTCAAGTGTACTTGAATCCGGGTATAGGATTCATCCTTCATTTAATTCCAAATCAACCTTTAAAATAAAGCAAACAAACAAACAATTGAAAAGATTTAAGTGATCCTAAACTTCAAGGTAACCCCTCTTTTTATAAAAATCCCCAGCAGAGTCGCCTATTCTGTAACTCGGTGGGAGAACTGACTTTTTGAAATGTTGTGGATAGCAAGAGTGTCCACCGACTTTTATTTTATCCATTTAGGAAAGGCTAAAGGAACATGAAAAGACCTTTTAAGAAGATTTTGAGTTCCGGGGGTAGGTTATACAAAGGGAAGGTGTAAGCACCCTCTGTATCCATGTTTATCCATGAGCTCTTAATTTCTTAGCTCACTTTGTTTTCAAAATGTTTGAAATGTAGTGTGTGTAACACCCTTCTAAACCCCCGCGGCACTTAAATCAAATTAAATCAGAGTAACATGCACCAGGGCATCACAATTCAATATAAAAATAAATAACATCAGTCAAAAGTCATGCATTCACTGAAGAAACATACTAACATAACTCATAAATAAACTATCTCATGTTTACACAGCGGAACAAGTCATCAAACTAGCATTACATCATCCATGCTTTAATCCTCAAATAAGATAAACAAAACAGAGTTAATGTCATAAACTAAAAACAGCGTTCCCCAGTGTTACACCTATCAGAGCATGACCCGACGCTAACCGACACATTGACTCATGAGCTAATCCTCACCGAGTCGAAGCCGCTATCCTCAATCAGAAAAAATGTAGTGTAAGGGTGAGTCTCATTCGCAATTAACAAATATTATTGCATTATAAATAACAGTACATCAACAGTTATATTATTCACCCAACTCATCTATATCCAGATCGTCCATCAGCATACACACACATACCATCAAAACAATACAAGAGTATACATATAGTCATGTTATCAAATCCATGCAAATGAATGCAACTGACTCTATGCATGTGGTACCAACATCATCAATGGGAATCACCCACCGACCGATCTATCATCATCCAGATACGGCCCTGCAGCACAAATTCCACACAATGGGAATTCAGCCATTCACTAAATCCTCTCATCATCTAGGATCCAGCCCTCCTCAATGCTTATGAATGCATGCAAACATATATATAACATACTTTCATCATCTCCACTCTATGAGTAGCATCATCTATACTCATTTCATCATCATAATCATCATTATTAAGCATGTTCATATATACATTAACATCATTCAATATAATCATTCATCAGTAAACCACAAAATCACATTACAAGGTTTACGCAGTCTCAAATAGCACACAAGACAGGCCTACAGACCGAAAGTTACGCATCATAGAACCTTCCAGAAAAATCACAAAACAGAAATTTTCACATACAGAAGCCATACGCGTATCATCAAGCCCATACGCATCCATACGCATATCACCATCCCTCATACGCGTACCATACGCATTTCATCAGAGTCAAAATGGCCTAATAACAACCTCATACGCGTATCAGCCTTACCATACGCGTATCACCAGAATCAATTTCCTCTTTAAAAATTCCCAGACGCGTATGAGCATCCTCATACGCTCCTCATACGCAATTCACCAGTGCATGGTGTTTGGGACAGGGCAGCTGCGTA
Source organism: Vicia villosa (assembly GCF_029867415.1). Taxonomy (NCBI): domain Eukaryota; kingdom Viridiplantae; phylum Streptophyta; class Magnoliopsida; order Fabales; family Fabaceae; genus Vicia; species Vicia villosa. The sequence continues at coordinate 89,298,092 of NC_081185.1, read as the reverse complement.
TCATACGCGTATAGCCCTTGGGGAATGTCCCTCATACGCGTATGACCTCATTCCATACGCGTATGACACTGTTCCATACGCGAAAAACCAGAAAAATACCCAGAATTCTGCAGTTTCGTAACAGTCCAATTCTCACTCGATTCTACTCATACCAGTTCACGATTTTGAGTCTAAAACAGTCCAATTCTACGTTTTCATTCACAAGATTCATTCAATACAGATTAATCTATCATCACATATCAATCTACACACCAAAATCCTAAAATCTAAACCAATTCTTAGAACCCAAAACCTAACTCTGATATACAAACAGAATTGACTCGACAATACAACTATTCACACACTATTCATCTATAATCACAATAAGAGATGATAATTGGAAGAGTCCCCCCTTACCTTAGCCAAATTCTTGATCTTTGGTCTCTTCCTCTTTGTTCTTCTTTCACGTTCTTCGTGTTCCAACTCTTCTATCTTTCACGTTCTTCCTTTCTTCCCAATTCCAATTATTTTATGAAAATAATAATAAAATTAGTAAAGGGCCTTCCTATATCACACCCCCTCTTTTACTATTTCTCACATGGCCCAAATACCATAAACCATTATTTTCACAAAATCCTTAATAATTCTAATTATTAATTCAATATTCCAAATTAAATTAATATTAAAATTATACCAACATAACGGCGTCCTACATCTCCTACCATGATTCGTACCAACATAACGGCGTCCTACATCTCCTACCATGATTCGTACCAACATAACGGCGTCCTACATCTCCTACCATATAAAGCCTCAAACGGAGCCATACCGATACTCGAATGATAACTGTTGTTGTAGGTAAACTCAATCAAAGGTAGATAACTATCCCAAGCACCTCCTTTTTCCAACGCACAAGCCCTCAACAAATCCTCTAACGACTGAATCGTCCGCTCAGTCTGTCCATCAGTCTGCGGATGATAAGCAGAACTCAGTTTCAACTTAGTACCCAAAGCTTTCTGCAAACCTTCCCAGAACTTAGACGTAAACCTCGGATCTCTGTCTAACACGATACTTGAAGGAATACCATGTAGGCAAACTATCTTCTCAATATACAATTGAGCCACCTTTTCCATTGGATAATCTATTCTCACCGGTATAAAATGTGCAGACTTCGTCAACCTATCTACCACGACCCAGATAGCTTCACAATTCCTGACAGTTCTCGGCAAACCCGACACAAAATCCATTGATATGCTATCCCACTTCCACTCAGGAATAAACATCGGTTGAATAAACCCAGATGGCTTCTGATGCTCAATTTTTGACTTCTGGCACGTCAAACAAGAATACACAAACTCAGCAATTTCTTTCTTCATTCCAGGCCACCAAAACAGCTTTTTCAAATCATGATACATCTTAGTAGCACCAGGATGAATACTCAACCCACTACAGTGTCCTTCCTCCAAAATACGTTTTCGGAGTTCAGCAATATCAAGAACACAAACTCGGTCACCAAACCTCAGTATACCATTCTCGTCAATTCTGAATTCACCACTCTTGCCTTGATTAATCAAAGTCAACTTATCAATCAATTCAACATCAACTTTCTGACCTTCTCTGATCTCTTCAAGAATACCACTTGTCAGCATTAACATACCCAATTTGACACTAGTAGGAGTACCTTCACACACTAAACTCAAGTCTCTGAATTGTTCAATCAAATCCAATTCCATCACCATTAGCATAGACATATGCAAAGTCTTCCTACTCAATGCATCAGCAACCACGTTTGCCTTACCCGGATGGTAGTTCAAACCAAAATCATAATCTTTCAGGAATTCTAACCACCTCCTCTGCCTCATATTCAGCTCTTTCTGATCAAAGAGGTACTTCAGACTCTTATGATCACTGAACACCTCAAATCTCGAACCATACAAATAGTGTCGCCACAACTTCAAAACAAAAACTACAGCTGCTAACTCTAAATCATGAATCGGATAATTCCTTTCATGCACTTTGAGTTGTCTCGACGCATAAGCGACTACTTGTTGATTCTGCATCAATACACCACCTAAACCCATCAATGATGCATCACAATAAACCACAAATGATTCCGTCGGATTCGGTAAAATCAAGATTAGGAGCACTAGTCAACCTGCTCTTCAGCTCTTGGAATCCTTCTTCACACATTGCATCCCAAATAAAAGCTTGTCCCTTCCTGGTTAGTTTAGTTAACGGCAACGCTAACTTTGAAAATCCTTCAATGAACTTTCTGTAGTAACCTGCAAGACCAAGAAAACTACGAATCTCTGACACTGACTTCGGAGCTTCCCACTGAGACACAGCTTCTATCTTTGTAGGATCAACAGCAATACCATTCTTAGAAATCACATGCCCAAGAAAACTGACTTCCTCTAACCAGAATTCACACTTCGACAGTGTGGCAAAAAGTTGCTTCTCTTTTAACAGTTCCAATACCGTCCTGAGATGTTCAGCATGTTCTTCCTCATCCTTAGAGTATATTAGGATATCATCTATAAACACCACCACGAACTTATCGAGATAAGGATGAAAGATCCTGTTCATATACTCCATAAAAACACCAGGTGCATTAGTAACTCCAAACGGCATTATAGAATACTCGTAATGTCCATACCTTGTTCTAAAAGCAATCTTCTGAATATCGTCATCTTTCACACGTATCTGATGATACCCAGACCTCAGATCAATTTTGCTAAACACACGCGCTCCAACCAACTGATCCATCAAATCATCAATCCTCGGCAATGGATACCGATTCTTGATAGTAACCTTGTTCAATTGTCTGTAATCCACACACAGCCTCATTGAACCCTCTTTCTTCTTTACCAGCAACACAGGCGCACCCCACGGTGAAACACTAGGACGAATGAATTTCTTCTCAAGCAATTCTTCTAACTGCTTCTTCAGTTCAGCCAACTCAGACGGTGACATACGATACGGTGCCATCGACACTGGACTAGTTCCCGGAACCAAATCAATAGAAAACTCTACTTCTCTTTTTGGTGGCAATTTATTCACATCTTCTGGAAAAACTTCTGGAAATTCACATACCACAGGTAACTCGCCACTCGCCACTTTTTCTTTCATTTTCATCAATGCGAACATCATAAACACCGTTGCACCATCTCCAACAGCTTCATTCACCTGCCTAGCTGTCATTTCCAGGAAAAATTACCGTCTTTGCAAAATAGTTGATATGAACACGGTTGAATTCCAACCAGTTCATTCCCAGGATTACATCGAGTTGTTTCAACGGAAGGCACACTAAGTCCATCCCGAATTCTCTACCAAAAATGTCAACCGAACAATTCAAGCATGCAGACGAAGTAGTTACTGAACCCGACGCAGGAGTGTCAATAACCATACTTCCATTTATGTCAGATATCTCAAGATTTAACCTCTTAGCACAATCCAAAGAAATAAAAGAGTGAGTTGCTCCAGTATCAATAATCGCAACTAAAGGTGTGCCATGAATGAAACACGTACCTTTAATCAATCTGTCTTCTAGAGTAGTCTCTGACCCGGTCAAAGCAAAAACCTTTCTTCCCAATTGGTTCTTCTTTGGCTTGGTACAATTCGGACTGATGTGACCTTCTTCACCACAGTTGTAACAAGTCACAACCCTCTTCTTGCAGTCAGCAACAATATGACCCACTTGATCAAGCTTGCACTCATTCCTACGATGTCCCATTTCACCACAATTATAACATCTGATACGAGCACTGGATTCTCCCCCACTGGGTTTCTTCCAATCAACAAGTTTAACTCGACCATATGGCTTACCTCTATCTATATGTTTCTTACCCTTCCTGTCAACCAACTCGCGAGAGTGAGATGACTTCAGCTTGATGTTATCTTCTTCGAAAATCCTGCTACAATCCACCAGGTCAACAAACCTCTGAATCCTCTGGTACCTAATGCCCTGCTTGATCTCATCACGAAGGCCATTCTCAAACTTGAAACATTTTGAGAACTCACTGGCTTCATCATTGTTGTAGTGCACATAGTACTTCGCCAGTTCCACAAACTTTGCAGCATATTCTGGTACCGTCATATTACCTTGGACCAGTTCCAGGAATTCCACTTCCTTTCTGCCCCTAACATCTTCAGGGAAATACCTTCTCAGAAATTCCCTCTTGAATATAGCCCAAGTGATCTCTACACCATCTGCATCTAGTTCAGTTCTAGTCGACATCCACCACTCATCAGCCTCTTCAGACAACATGTGTGTGCCATACCTCACCTTGAGATTCTCAGCATAATCGATAACTCTGAAAATTCTCTCGATCTCTTTGAGCCATTTTTGAGCACCTTAGGGTCGTGCGTGCCTTTGAACAATGGAGGATTGTTCCTCTGGAAATTCCCCAGTTGCCTATCAGCACCAATCCCTATTCCTACAGCTCCTCCTCCAAGCACACCAGCAATCATGCCCAGAGCTTCAGCAATAGCATCATCATTTCTTCCACCTCTTCCAGCCATTGCTCTGCTTAATCACAAACAATCCAGTCAGAAACAAAAGTATCGACAAATAACTCGTATTAGTCGCATACACAGAAAGACTAACACTAAGACTCTGGTCACAACGACTGACTATGCTCTGATACCACTATTGTAACACCCTTCTAAACCCCCGCGGCACTTAAATCAAATTAAATCAGAGTAACATGCACCAGGGCGTCACAATTCAATATAAAAATAAATAACATCAGTCAAAAGTCATGCATTCACTAAAGAAACATACTAACATAACTCATAAATAAACTATCTCATGTTTACACAGCGGAACAAGTCATCAAACTAGCATTACATCATCCATGCTTTAATCCTCAAATAAGATAAACAAAACAGAGTTAATGTCATAAACTAAAAACAGCGTTCCCCAGTGTTACACCTATCAGAGCATGACCCGACGCTAACCGACACATTGACTCATGAGCTAATCCTCACCGAGTCGAAGCCGCTATCCTCAATCTGAAAAAATGTAGTGTAAGGGTGAGTCTCATTCGCAATTAACAAATATTATTGCATTATAAATAACAGTACATCAACAGTTATATTATTCACCCAACTCATCTATATCCAGATCGTCCATCAGCATACACACACACATACCATCAAAATAATACAAGAGTATACATATAGTCATGTTATCAAATCCATGCAAATGAATGCAACTGACTCTATGCATGTGGTACCAACATCATCAATGGGAATCACCCACCGACCGATCTATCATCATCCAGATACGGCCCTGCCAGCACATATTCCACACAATGGGATTCCTGCCATTCACTGAATCCTCTCATCATCTTGGATCCAGCCCTCCTCAATGCTTATGAATGCATGCAAACATATATATAACATACTTTCATCATCTCCACTCTATGAGTAGCATCATCTATACTCATTTCATCATCATCATCATCATTATTAAGCATGTTCATATATACATTAACATCATTCAATATAATCAATCATCAGTAAACCACAAAATCACATTACAAGGTTTACACAGTCTCAAACAGCACACAAGACAGGCCTACAGACCGAAAGTTACGCATCATAGAACCTTCTAGAAATATCACAAAACCGAAATTTTCACATACAAAAGCCATACGCGTATCATCAAGCCCATACGCGTCCATACGCGTATCACCATCCCTCATACGCGTACCATACGCATTTCATCAGAGTCAAAATGGCCTAAAAACAACCTCATTTGCGTATCAGCCTTACCATACGCGTATCACCAGAATCAATTTCCTCTTTAAAAATTCGCATACGCGTGTGAGCATCCTCATACGCTCCTCATACGCAATTCACAAGTGCATGGTGTTTGGGACAGGGCAGCTTCGTATCATACGCGTATAGCCCTTGGGGAATGTCCCTCATACGCGTATGACCTCATTCCATACGCGTATGACACTGTTCCATACGCGAAAAACCAGAAAAATACCCAGAATTCTGCAGTTTCGTAACAGTCCAATTCTCACTCGATTCTACTCATACCAGTTCACGATTTTGAGTCTAAAACAGTCCAATTCTACGTTTTCATTCACAAGATTCATTCAATACAGATTAATCTATCATCACATATCAATCTACACACCAAAATCCTAAAATCTAAACCAATTCTTAGAACCCAAAACCTAACTCTGATATACAAACAGAATTGACTCAACAATACAACTATTCACACACTATTCATCTATAATCACAATAAGAGATGATAATTGGAAGAGTCCCCCCTTACCTTAGCCAAATTCTTGATCTTTGGTCTCTTCCTCTTTGTTCTTCTTTCACGTTCTTCGTGTTCCAACTCTTCTATCTTTCACGTTCTTCCTTTCTTCCCAATTCCAATTATTTTATGAAAATAATAATAAAATTAGTAAAGGGCCTTCCTATATCACACCCCCTCTTTTACTATTTCTCACATGGCCCAAATACCATAAACCATTATTTTCACAAAATCCTTAATAATTCTAATTATTAATTCAATATTCCAAATTAAATTAATATTAAAATTATACCAACATAACGGCGTCCTACATCTCCTACCATGATTCGTACCAACATAACGGCGTCCTACATCTCCTACCATATAAAGCCTCAAACGGAGCCATACCGATACTCGAATGATAACTGTTGTTGTAGGTAAATGTCGCGGGCGAAAAATCGTTTTGTTCCTCTTTTTTGTGGGATGAGACACCTGATGCCTTCTTTGGGCTCGAGTGCTCAAAAAAATGATTTTTCTTTTGTATCGACCAAACTTTTTATTGTTTCCAAAGGAGGAAAAGGAAAAAAGCTGCAATAACCTAAAAAGTGGGGGGAGAGATCTTTGGGTAAGAGGGTTGGTTATACGAAGGGAAGGTATTAGCACCCAACGTATCTATAGTACTCTATAGGTTTCTTCGCTTTGTTTTTCATTCCATGTTGTTGAGAGGTTTTTGTGAAATAGGTGGGACCTAAGGTGTTTGTTTGATTATGCTCGCAAAGATCATCGCGATCCTCTGCATACATATCCCTTAGAGGGAATCAGAGCATCTGTAGCTCGGGGTCTACGGGTGCTAAGGTTTGAATGGTTTTTTTTGTTTTGTTTTGCTCGCCAAGGATCGACCTTGTGCCTACGTATTCTCAAAGGGATGTTGAGAAAGTCAGAGCAATCGTAGTTCCCACTTATGCTAGTGGAAGCAAAGGAAAATAGACAAATGTCGTCTAAATGCTAGATGTATCTAATCTATATCATCACATACATCTGTTTGTTTTTTGTTTGAAAATCTTTTCATTATAAGCCCGGGGCCATGCCACTTAGGGTGCTTAGAATGATAAAGATGTTTTTTTTTAACCAGCCTTGTGGCAAAAGTTTCAATGAAGTCAGCCTTGTGACAAAAACTTTGATTAATCAGCCAGCCTTGTGGCAAAAGTTTCAATGAAGTCAGCCTTGTGACAAAAACTTTGATTAATCATCCAGTACGGTGGTAAAACAGTTTGATTGATTAGCCAGCCTTGTGGCAAAAAGTTTGATTGATTGATTGTTTGTGATGATATATAAGAGATACTCCTAGCATAGAGATGAAAAATGTCTAATCTCCTAGGGTATTTGATTTGGATATTGGGGGATGCTTATAAGAAGCCCGTGGGTCCTTGTACGAAGCCCAAGAGGAGGCTATCCGAGGGTCCTTGCATTGTAAGCCCAAGAGGAGGCTATGGGAGGGACTATCGAGGGTCCTTGCATTGTAAGCCCAAGAGGAGGCTATGGGAGGGTCACTCGTTTGTACAAAGCCCAAGGGGAGGCATGGTATAGTTGGTCTGAGCTCTTAGAGCGATTTCACCGGGAAACCATACTCTATGTCCTAACCTAAACTAGTGGAGATTCTTTGCACGAAGCCCAATAGGAGGCTATGGGGAACCTAGTGTTGTACTAAGTTGAACAAGCATATATAACACAATCACAAGTATGAACAAGTACGAACAAATATGCACAAGTACATGAACAAATATGAACAGTTATACAGTGTGTGTATATAATGGAGTTTATGAAGGAAATATACCTGTAAGCATGATCCATTTGTATACACAGGGCTCGGGACTCACACTCGGGGAGAAGTCCACTTGAGTTTATTCAAAGCTATGTAAACAGGTATTTACAAAGGGGCTTGGGACTTATACCTACATGGAGGCCCATGGTATTTTTTGGGAAGATTTAAAGAAACCTTCATTTTTTGGTTTGTATTTCAAAGTTAAAAAAAATCAAACTGATCGAGATATGTACAAAAGGCGTACAATGAAATACCTAATTTCATGTACTGGAGTGGGTATGTACAAAAGGGCTTGGGGCTTATACCTACGTGGAGGCCCATGGTATATTTACAAAACATGGTTGATCGTTTTATTTACAGACGCGTCGTTTGTTGTTTTGAAAACAGTTTGAAAAGTATTGTTTTGAAAGAGTTTTCTATACAAAGAAAAACTGTATAAAAGGAAAAAGGAGTGGGTCTTATACTCTCTAATATTCGAGAGGCCCCACATCGTTTTGAAAATCAATTGATCAATTAAAAAGATTTAATCAATAGTTTTCTTTGAAAATCAAAAGAAAATGGTTTATCGTTTTTGAAAAGAATCGCGATCGCTTATTTAAAACGATTTGAATTTTGAAAGAAGTTAATTTAATCAAGATAAACAAAAAGATTGTCTTCAATTGACACTTAGATGATTAGGGTTTGCTCAAAAAATATTTACAAGTGATTAAGTTTGAGAAATCAAGTGAAAAACAATATTTAAAAGTATTAAAAAACACTTAAAATATGTTATTTTAAACTTAATTAAAAATGTATTAAACAAATATATTTTTGTGATTTTTTTTTGATATTCATAAAATACATATATAAAATAATAAGTGTGTAAAAAATGAATAAAAAATGAGTTAATTTGATTGGTTAAATTAATGGTTGAAGTTGTGAAGAAAATGAAGAGAAATAGTGATAAAAAAGAAGGGTTTGGTCCCATAGGGACTTGAACTCGTGACCCTAAGGTCACTACTCAAAACAAAAGCCAACTGAGCCACGCTTGTGGCTTGTAATATACACGCGTTGAATTAATTATATTTTAAATCAATTTCCAGAAATCCTTTGAACCAAAAACGCGCCAAGAACAACCCTCCAACTGAAATTTGAAAATCTCTAAAACTGTGTTGTTTTGATCAAGCAAAGGGTCTATCTCACTCGGTTTTTCACAAGGAACATGATGGTGATCTCAGAATTCATTTATTTTTGCTCTAAAGGGGTCAATTTTCGCATGAACATGAAGAACCCTAGAACTGAAATTCAATGTGAAATCGTGTATGTGCAAGTTATGATGCAATTGATTGAGGGTTAATGATCCTCATAGGTGCAGAAACAAGATGGTATGCTCACATTTCATTTATGATGCGAGGAAGTATGAATTTGAAGTTCATGAGCACTTACCTTAAAAACGGCACAACTGAGAATCGAATTCTTGCTTGGAGGTGTTACAGAAGTTGTTTGATGATCTGGATAGCTTCAATGAACCTTATGGAAGGTGTCTGGATGCTTGGAACCATCTGAATTCATCTGGGCATGGCCATGGTACCCGATCTGCATAAGCTTCAAGAGTGAATCGAATTTGATGATTCTGAGGTTATTGGCTATATGTGATGGATTGGATAGTTCATATGTGATATATGGATGATGTTAGAAGTGGTAGTTTGGACAGAATTGAGCCTGAACAAAAATTGGCATGATAAGTCTCATGTTATGCATATTTGGAGGTGAGATGATGATTTTGAGTTTTCAGGTGTTTTGGGGTGTATGAGTGATTCAGACACATCATATATGACATTTAGAAGTTGTGGGAAGCATCACTTTGTTCAGAACTTGCAAGGTTTGGAGGTTGAGTTTTCTACCTCACTTTGAAACACATGACTTGTAATTCAAGAAAGAAGAGAGAAAACCTATAATTGTGAGGTTTTAGTGTGATTTGCAATGAAGTTTGGACCTCTATTTATAGGCCAAGAGTTCTGAATGCAGAGCTTTGCAACTTGATCAAAGTTTGATGATTTGGCTTAAGAGATAAAAAGGAATCTTTTACATTTAATGCAAAATGGTTAAAGTGACCAAACCATGGTTAAAACTCAAGCTTCTTATCCTCTTCCATTCTGATCTCAAATCAGAGAAAATATCTTCAATTATTGCCTCTTTGCATCATTACTTGGATTATAGGCAATGTAGTCTTGAAACTTAGTGAAAAATGGTGAAAATTCAAGTGAAAATGATCACTAAATGCATAATTCAAAACCATAGCTACACTCCATATTTTTTCATGCTCTTGGACATTTTGGAAAGCTCATGTTGCATACTTCAAAACCCTAGTTGAAAGTTTCTTCAAGACCTTTAAGGAAATGGGTGAAAAAGATCCATGAACTTTGAGAAAAATGAAGTTTTAAGTGAAGTTTTCAAAAAGTACCAACTTTGAAGCTCCATATCTCTTAAATGGTTGATCTTATGGAAAAAAATTATATGTGTCAAAGTTGTTTATTGGATCAAAATCTACAACTTTCATGTTGGAAGTTTTTTTCAGTTTGTAGGTGAAATTTTGAGAAATTCCCTTTCAAAGTTTGGAAAAAACCATTGAAAAACACTTAGAATTTTTCTAAGTATGGAAAGTCAAACTTTTGACTTTTTGATTCTTGATTGATTTTCTTGATTTTTCTTGATCAAATGACTTCATATATCATATATTGATGATTCAAAACTTCAAAAGTCATGGTTGACCAAAATTCCCCAAAAGTCAATGGTGATCTTGTACAGTTGACTTTTTCAGTCGAATCGCGTTTTTGGAGATTTCAAATGAAACAGGCTACCCTCACCAAATGAATGGTATGAATGAATCATATTGAAGCATTAGAGGATATTGAGCCATGGTTTGAGTTGTGACACCATGTCCTGATTAAAAAGTCAGTTATTCAGTGAATCAGGTCAAAAACCCTAATTGTCGACCAGATGAAATTGATGACTGTGGATCTTGAATTGAGATGTAATTTCCATTGGATGTTGTCATAGGGATTATTTGAAGATGATTGAAACCTTTGATTGACTCCCTGGGGGTTTTTAGGGTTTCCCAAATGTGATCCCTGATTTTGGTCCCTGATAATTCAAAACCCTGATCTGAGGATTTGTCTGATCAATCTTTGTGTAGGAGATGTTATGAGCCAATGGATTAGGTCAAAATGATGCTCTTGAGGTCTTGATATCATGTCCCAAGTCATTATGTCAAATTCTGAGCAAAAGTCAGGAGTGTGTTGTCTTCAGTCAAAACCCTAATTCAGTCGACTCAAAGCTGTTGAGCTTGTTGAAATGAATCTCTGAGGACCAAATGTTGATTATTGATGAAGATGATTCATTTGAGATGAAGGGAGAACAAAACCCTAATTGATTGGTACTTGTACTGATGAGTGATTTCTTGATTAAACCCTGCTGAACACAAGTAACAAACACAAGCTATGCAATTTGTTAGAGATGCAAATGATGCATATGCAAATGATATGAGGTGGTATCTTAGGTCAAAAATTGGGGTATGACAGATGCCCCTATTTAAGTTTCTTCAACCTGAGACATGAAGATTGAAAATCTTCGTTTTGATAGGGTGGAAGAGACTTAAATATCAGAAGACGCAAATTTTGGACCTAAGATACCAAAATTGCGAATGATGTAAGGATATCTTTACCGAGGGGATATCAAGAACTGACTCCACTGGGGACAAGAGATTGGGAAGGATGTCTCAATCCGTTTTAGGAAGAGAATCCGTTTTGTCTTTTCGGGAAAGCAAGTGTATGCTTCACCGGAGAATGATAGCTTTGTAAGAAAAGCTTACCTATCGACATTATCGACTATCAGCATGGGGATAGACCTGTTTAATAATGCGAAGGTGAAAGATATGAAACTGTATTACCGACTACCAGCGTTGTGATAGACTTGACAAGGTAAAAAAAAGAGTTTCAAAGGTTTGGTTAATATTACCGACTATCAGCATGGTGATAGACATGTTTAATAATATAACCAGAACAAAAGGTTACCGACTACCAGCCTCGTGATAGTGGTTTCGAAGGCATGATTAATTATCAGCCGAGTGATAAAATGATTTTGGAGACTTTGCTAGGGAAATTACTGGTTATTCAGCCTTGTGAATAGTAATAAGGCCCTGATTGTCAAATGGTCTTCATGATTGATTAAGAGGAAAAGTCTTTTGGAAGAGACATAAGCTGCTCGGATGATGAGGCTATTGCTTATTGTCTGTTTTTTACGACTCTATCGGAATTTGAATCTCTGGTAAAGACAAAGTTCTAACCAAGAATGAATTGGAAAGAGACAGTCAAACAAGACTTTGTACCCATGAGGAATGAACTCAACTGGGTATTTTCTCCTTTGTTTTGAGAGGAGAAACTAAAGCAACCTTCTTCCACGAGGAATGATCTCAGTGGGGAACTGGAGAAAGAAAATGTTTTTTTTTCTGCTTATGGGTGACAACCTAATTGGAGAGATGACACGCCCATATCTGCTTTCTTTTCTTTCTTCTTTTTTCTTCTTTCTTCTTTCTTTTCTTTTTTGAGGATAGATATATCCTAAACAAGTGTTTTCAAAACAAACATTTGAAAAATGCAAGAATGCATAAATGATGCAAATATGTATGAATGATGAATGTCATGAATGTCGCATGCATACTAACAATACTGACAGACAGAGAAGTATATACTGGAGATGGACCAACGCCGCAATACAACCAGATACTTGGCAAATATTTTTCAACACGGTGTAGATAACACATGTGATGAATATGCTGCATGCTTTCAACTTCTCTGGGGAAGATGAGCATTTTTTCTTATTGAGATGGAAGAACTTCTTCACTGGATATGGAAAATCTTCGTCACTGGGGATAAAAGACCTTCTTCACTGGGGATAGAAGAGCTTTTTTTTTACCTCGAGGGGTAATTGCTTCAAGAATTCTTTACTGGGACCAGAATACCGTTGTTTCAACAATTTTCAGGGAGAACCCTTTTGTTCATCCTATGGAGACGACTGCTGATGTTCCTTCCGTTGTTCACAACTCAAAGGAAAATTTCGCTTTTATTTTGAAAAAGTGAAGTAAATTCATTTAAAACTTTTTTTCTCTTTTTTTCAAAAGTGAATAACACAATTAAAGCGTCATTTTGCAAGCTAAAAGAAATTAGAGATTGCAAACAAATGGGCACAGGGCTCAAATTTATTTAATAGGATGGTAATCAGCTAAAGGCGTGATTCCATAGAGTATTTACAAAAGTTGGAAATGGTAATTATGCGGAAAAGGCTACATTGAAAGCAATAACCACTATTCCCCCCAACAACTTTGAGTTCCAACTGTGTTTGTCGCTTCAGATTGGCGATGGTTTGTTCGTAGATTCTTCGATGAAGTACAGACTTTTCAGGTGACGAAGTATGGACTGATGCAGTTACTTTGTCATTAATCCTTAATTTTTGCCTAGATTGCCCTTTCAGGTTTTCAATCTACCAGGATGAATTTTTTTTCTGTTTATTGTCTCTAATTTTTGCCTGGACCGCCCTTTCGGGTTTTCAGTCCACCGAGACGCTCATTTTTGCCTAAGTCGCCCTTTGCGGGTTTTCGACTTACCGAGTTGTTCTTTTGTATTTTTTAGACAAAGTATTTCTTGACTGCATCAGCATTCACAGGATGTGGGAGTTCATCACCATCCATGGTTGCAAGAGTCATGGCGCCGCCAGAAAATGTTCTTTTGACAACATACGGGCCTTCATAATTAGGAGACCATTTGCCCCTAGAATCTGGTTGAAAAGACAAGATCTTTTTAAGCACGAGGTCGCCTTCTCGAAATTCACGAGGTCGAACCTTTTTGTTGAAAGCCTGTTTCATCCTTGCTTGGTATAACTGTCCATGGCATAGAGCAGTCATACGTTTTTCTTCGATTAAGTTCAACTGATCGTATCTGTTTTGACACCATTCAGCCTCTGATAACTTAGTTTCCATGAGGACTCTCATTGATGGGATTTCAACTTCTACGGGGAGCACAGCTTCCATGCCGTACACTAGAGAAAAGGGAGTTGCCCCTGTTGAAGTACGCACTGAAGTACGGTACCCATGTAAAGCAAATGGCAGCATTTCATGCCAGTCTTTGTAAGTGACGACCATTTTCTGGACGATCTTCTTAATGTTCTTGTTGGCGGCTTCGACGGCGCCATTCATTTTTGGTCTGTAAGGAGAAGAGTTATGATGCTCAATCTTGAATTCCTCACACAATTCTTTCATCATCTTGTTGTTCAAGTTTGAACCATTGTCAGTAATGATCTTGCTAGGAACACCATATCGGCAAATGGTGTTATTCTTGATAAACCTCACAACCACTTGTCTTGTAACATTGGCGTAAGATGCTGCTTCGACCCATTTGGTGAAGTAATCAATTGCTACTAAGATGAAACAATGACCGTTTGAAGCTTTCGGTTCGATCATTCCAATCATGTCGATACCCCACATGGAAAAAGGCCATGGAGATGAGAGAACGTTGAGTAGAGTCGGTGGCACATGGATCTTATCTGCATAGATCTGGCACTTGTGACATCTCTTCACGTGTTTGTAACAGTCAGATTCCATTGTCAACCAATAGTATCCAGCTCTTAAGATCTTCTTGGACATTGCATGCCCATTTGAATGAGTTCCAAAGGACCCTTCATGCACTTCATGCATTAACATGTCTGCTTCGTGTCTGTCCACGCATCTGAGCAAAACCATGTCGAAATTTCTTTTGTATAGCACATCTCCGTTCAGGAAGAAACTGCCAGAAAGCCTCCTTAGAGTTTTCTTATCTTTGTTTGATGCCCCAAGTGGGTACTCTTGAGTTTGAAGGAAGCGTTTGATGTCGTGGAACCACGGTTTATCATCGATGACTGCTTCAGTTGCAAACACATAGGCGGGCCTTTCAAGGCGCGTAATTCTGACTTTAGGCACATCATTCCAGTGACTGACTTTGAACATGGAAGATAGAGTAGCCAAGGCATCTGCCATTCGATTCTGATCTCGAGGTATATGATGCAATTCAACCTTGTTGAAGAAAGTCAAAAGACGTCTTGCATAATCTCTGTAAGGAATCAAGCCAGGGTGGTAAGTTTCCCACTTGTCTTTGATTTGGTTGATCACGAGGGCTGAATCTCCATATATGTCGAGGATCTCGATCCTTAAGTCAATGGCTTCTTCGAGACCCATGATACAAGCTTCATATTCTGCGATGTTGTTGGTGCAATCAAATAGCAATCTGGCGGAGAACGGGATATGAGTACCCTTGGGAGTGATGATGATTGCCCCAATTCCATTGCCAAAAGCGTTTACTGCTCCATCAAAAATTAGGCCCCATCTTGATCCAGGATCAGGACCTTCTTCAGGTAACGGTTCGTCACAATCTTTCATCTTCAAGTACAAGACATCTTCGTCGGGAAAGTCCAACTTGATGGATTGATATTCATTAATTGGTTGATGCGCCAAATGATCGGCGAGAATGCTTCCTTTGACGGCTTTTTGAGCACGGTATTCAATGTCATATTCGGATAACAGCATTTGCCATCGGGCAATCCTTCCTGTTAAGGCAGGCTTTTCAAAGACGTACTTGATCGGATCCATTTTGGAGATTAACCAAGTAGTATTGTTGATCATGTACTGGCGAAGACGTTTTGAAGCCCAAGCCAAAGCACAACATGTTTTTTCGAGCATGGAGTAACGAGACTCACAGTCTGTGAATTTCTTACTCAGGTAATAGATGGCATGCTCCTTCTTACCGGTTTCATCTTGTTGTCCAAGCATACAACCCATGGATTCTTCCAACACAGTAAGGTACATGATTAACGGTCTTCCTTCAACTGGAGGAATCAATATCGGTGGTTCTAACAGGTATTCCTTGATACTGTCAAACGCTTTCTGGCAATCTTCAGTCCATACAACCCCTTGATCTTTGCGGAGAAGCTTGAAAATTGGCCCACATGTAGCAGTCATTTGAGAGATAAATCTGGAGATATAGTTCAATCGTCCGAGAAATCCTCTAACTTGCTTTTCAGTTTTTGGTGCAGGCATCTCTTGAATAGCTCTGACTTTGTCGGGATCTACTTCAATTCCTCTTTGGCTGACAATGAACCCCAAGAGTTTTCCAGATCTAACCCCAAAAGTACATTTGTTAGGATTCAAGCGAAGCTGATATTTCCTTAGTCGTTGAAACAACTTCAAAAGGTATTCAATATGTTCTTCTTCTGTGCTGGACTTGGCTATCATGTCGTCCACATAAACTTCAATTTCTTTATGCATCATGTCATGAAAGAGAGTAGTCATTGCCCTTTGGTAAGTTGCGCCTGCATTCTTTAATCCAAACGGCATCACTTTGTAGCAAACGGTACCCCATGGGGTGATGAAAGATGTCTTCTCCATGTCTTCAGGAGCCATCTTGATCTGATTATAACCGGAGAACCCGTCCATGAAGGAAAAGACGTTGAACTTAGCAGTGTTATCAACCAGCATGTCGATATGCGGTAATGGAAAGTCATCTTTTGGACTATCCTTGTTCAAATCACGGTAGTCAACACACATTCTAACTTTACCATCTTTCTTCGGAACTGGCACTATGTTAGCCAACCATTGAGGATACTCAGAGGTGACAAGAAAACCTGCGTCGAGCTGCTTTTGAACTTCCACTTTGATCTTGTTAGCCATATCAGGGTGAGTCCTTCGCAATTTCTGCTTGACTGGCGGACATTCTGGCTTCAATGGTAAGTAATGCTGAACAATATTGGTATCCAACCCAGGCATGTCTTGGTAGGACCAGGCAAACACGTCAACATATTCTTTGAGAAGGTCTGTCAACTTACTCTTGATATCAGCATCAAGCAGCGATCCAATGGTCACTTCTTTTTTGTCTTCTTCAGAACCCAAGTTGATCTTTTCTAAAGGCTCTTTGTGAGGCAGAATGGCTCTTTCCTCGTGCTTAAGTAATCGAGAGATCTCGTCCGGAATCTCCTCTTCTTCCTCTTCTTCGGCTTCGAACACAGGAAGCTCAAAGTTGGGAGAGGGCATAGGGTTATTGCATTCAATGGGTTTATCAATAGTAAATCTGCACATGTGATTTATATCTATTTCAGAAAATTTATGAATGCAGGAGTGTATGCAGATTTTTTTTGAAAAGTTTTTTTTTTTATTTTTATTTTGGTTTTTTAGGATTACCATTTCCAGAAAAAGCAAAAATAAAACATATAATGTAGGGAATTCAAAATGACACTTTATTTATGATTCATCTTTGAAACAAAGCCCTAAACACAAACTCATTTGTCTTGGGCAGGACAAAGAGGGAAACTTTTAAAACAAAGCCCTATACACAAAGTTATTTGGGCGGAACATTTAAAAGCAAAGCCCTATAAAACATCTCTCTGCTTTGGGCAAGGCAGGAGGTCAAAATAACAACGAGGTGATTACTTTGAGCGGCGAACAACATTCGGAACGTCGACAGCCTTCCAGTAGCAACGAACTCCTCTGTGTATTATGTATTCAGGAAAATTCTCCCCAGAATTATCTTCAGTTTTGACATTGACCGCTGGTCGAGCAGGATTTGAAGGTCCTGGTTTGTCAACCTTGTTCTTTGTAGAGTTGAAACGGTCTTCTTCTATTTCTTGAAGAGCATATGATGAGTCACAATCTTCAGAATTTTCAGGATGTATTTCCCAGTCTTCAGGATGAAGAGACTCATTGTCAGCGACACTTTCTGAGTCAGCTGCGGGATCATCTTCCCCTTCATCTTCAAAAATGGCATTTATGTGATAATAACCATCTTCAGGATTGTTAATCTTGGCAGATGCATTGAAGCTGAAATCTTCAGTAATTTCAGGCTGCTGAGAAAATTGACAGGGCTGATAAGCCTTTTCTGGTTGACTGTTATATTCGAAGGAATCTCCCCATCCAGTTGGTTGGATATCCTCAATCGCAATCTTGTAACTTTCAGGTGCAGTATATTTCACCATGTAATCAAATTTTCCACTTGGTTGTCCCAAAGTGTCCCATATTTCTGCAGGAACAGGCTCAGTTTCTTTGCCTTTGGATTTCTGTGACGGAGGATATGGTTCTTCCTGAGATATGTATCCCGAGTCATTGAGATAACATTTCCATTCTTCTTCAGTATCGGAGAGACCTTCTTCTATGCATTCTTCAATAAGGACATTAACCTCTTGAGGAATTGGGTTAAGGAATCCTCCACTAATGAATGTTTCTTTGATCGGACGAAGGGTTTCATCCTTCTTGGTGCAGTTTGAGAATGTTGGTGAACATCCGAGTCCTGCTCTGGTTTCATTCTTGGTCGGGATCACAACTTGCCCCCAGCCAGTGGTAGTTCCATCTTTCACTACTTTTACTGCCTCTTTGTAAGAAGAGATCGATGCTTTCTTCTTGGAAGATTCGTCTTCTAAAGAGAGACCTTGGAACGGAGTTCCTTCCACATCATCAGCACTGATGAAAGAGAAATTGGATAAATGGCTCACCATCAAGGCTTGTTCTCCACTTATTGTTACCAATTTTCCATTTGTTACAAATTTTAACTTTTGATGGAGCGTAGAAGTTACTGCCCCTGCTTCATGGATCCATGGTCGTCCTAACAGACAGCTATAAGCAGCTTGAATGTCCATGACCTGGAAGATGATTTGGAATGTATGTGGACCAATTGTCATGGGAAGGTTGACTTCACCGATAACAGATTTTCGCGATCCATCAAATGCTTTGACAACTACACCACTGAACTTCATAGGCATTCCTTGGTATGACAAGCGAGCAAGAGTCGTCTTTGGCATCACATTCAAGGAAGATCCGGTGTCTACCAACACATTGGACAAAGAGTCTGACTGACAGTTCATAGAAATGTGCAAAGCAAGATTGTGATTTCTGCCCTCCTCGGGGAGTTCTTCATCACAGAAGCTTAAATTGTTGCAAGCAGTTATGTTGGCTATTATCCCATCAAAGTGATCAACAGTCACATCATGGTCTACAAAAGCTTGATCTAAAACCTTCATCAGGGCTTCCCTGTGGGCTTCTGAATTCAACAGCAATGAAAGTATTGAGATTTTTGAAGGAGTCTGCATAAGCTGATCCACAATCTTGTATTCACTTCTTTTGATAAGCTTCAAAATTTCATCAAAGTCAGGATTCATATTGGTTCCACTGGATTGACCAATATCAGTGTTTGTATTACTGACAGGAGTTTCCACAGGATTTCCCACTGGAATATTGACAGGATTTTGTCCGGTTGTAGGAGCAACAGGCTGCTTCGGAGGTAGTGGAGTATACACACGTCCACTTCTTGTTACACGACTTACATCAGCAATGTTCACGACAGATGAAAGAGTTGGTAAAGGAACTTCTTGTCCATCCTTTATCATTGTTGCATTGTAGTTGTATGGAACTTCCTTGTCAGAGTCATAAGGAACAGGTCCAGGTAGACAAATGATCAAAGGAGCAACAGGAACCTTCGGCTTGTTGTAGGTAACTTCCATGCGCTCAGGCATGTTGAAATGAGGAACGATGACGTTAACTGTAGGCATTTCCGAGTTGATATCTGAGACTAAAAGCTCATGCGGATAACATCCTATCATGTTAACTTCATTTTCATCCCTATTTCTGTAGATCTCAATAGTACCATTATCTAGCAAAACTTGGAGATCTCTTCTCACAATCGAACACCCGTGAGGATCCACACAACATATTCTACAGGAACCGTATTGATGCTGGCGAAAATTCGGCCCCCGACAAAGAGTAGCGTGCATTTGTACCAAATCTGCTCTTGAGAAGTTGATATTATAGACTCGGTATTGGCCAGGACATCCATATACCATGTTTACAACATGCCCTCCATGATTGGGCAGCGGATTTGCTTGCACATTAGGATTCAAATTTCTGAAAGAGAGAAGATTAGATTTAACCAACCTCTGAACTTCATATTTCAAAGCTATGCAATGCTCAAGATCATGGCCAGGTGCTCCTTGATGATAAGGGCATGAGACCTCAGCTTTGTACCACCATGGGAGTCTCTCAGGTACTGGTGGTGGTGCTCTAGTTTGAACGAGACCTTTTTCAATCAAAGCAGGGTACAATTCTGTATAGGTCATTGGAATCGGATCAAACTGTGGAGCTCTTTGCACACGATTCTGATTGTTGTTAAGTTGTTGAGCCTGTTGTCGAGGCTGTTGTTGTTGAAACTGCGGGGTAAATCCCGGATTTGGTGCTGAATTAACGACTGGTGTGATAGCAGCAACCTGTCGTTGACGACTGACGTTTCCTCTTGGCTTCCCTTGGGACACCATGTCAACACTTTGTTCTTTCTTCTTTTGGAAACCACTTCCGAACTTTTTGGTTCCGCTTGAAGATCCACCTTCTTTAGTCAGACGTCCGGTTCGGACTCCTTCTTCTAGACGCATCCCCATGTTTACCATTTCGGTGAAATCACTTGGAGCACTAGCAATCATGCGTTCATAATAAAACGGACTGAGAGTATTCAAGAAGATCTTTGTCATCTCTTTCTCTTTTAACGGTGGATTAATCTGAGCAGCAGTTTCTCTCCATCGTTGGGCATACTCTTTGAAAGCTTCATGATCTTTCTGAGCCATGGATCGAAGCTGATCTCTGTCTGGAGCCATATCCGAGTTATACTTGTATTGTCGGACAAAGGCCTCGCCTAGGTCATTGAAAGTCCGAATATTAGTGTTATCCAAGCCTGTGTACCACTTCAGTGCGGCACCAGTCAAACTGTCTTGAAAGTAATGGATAAGCAACTGATGATTATCTGCATAAGTAGACATCTTTCTGGCATACATCACAAGATGGCTTTGTGGACAAGAACTTCCTTTGTACTTCTCAAAGTCAGGGACCTTGAACTTAGCAGGTATCTGTACACTGGGAACCAAACATAGTTCCTGGGCATTCTTTCCAAACAAATCTTTCCCACGGATAGCTTTGACTTCCAACTGCATCTTGTTAAACTGCTCTTGGAGATCTCCCACAAGATTACGCTGATTTGTGCTATCACCTTGATCATGATAAATCTCATTGCCATCATAAGGAACAGTGTGAACCGTAGGGGTCGGAACTGTCATAGTGGGTTGAGAAAGTGCCATAGTGATTTGGGAAAAAGTTACCCCTGAATGTGGAATAAATGCTGAACCTTGTGCAGCAGGCGCTTCAGTTGTAGTTGTTTGAACCCCAGAGAAATTATGGCGGAAACCTGTACCAAAGCTAAAAGGCGTGCCCCAACCTTCTGGCATGGAGAAAGATGGAATGCTGAATGCAACCGTAGAAACTGGAGTAATGACCTCAGATGTCACTGTTGCTTGGCTGTTGGGTGGCGGCGGCTGATTCTGTGCGGCCATCAAAGAGTCAACAAGAGTAGTGAGATTTTCCAACTTTTCCTGAAGGGTGGTCACTGTACCACGGAGCTCAATATTCTCTTGTTCAGAGTGTTCCATTACTCTTCTTCTATTTGAACGAGTATTGTATCTGTGATCTGATTGCGAGCGCGGTCGAGAAACTTTGAGACGCGACAGCTTGACGATCTATTGGAGAAAGATCCAAAAGATGAGACTCTATACAACAGACTCGATATGCAGAATGATGTATGCAAAAAGAAATTTTATGATTTTTCCAAACATTTTAAAGATTATTTCCTTGCAAATATTTGAACACAAACAATTCTTTTATTGAAATAATGGGAAATGTTACAACATCGGAGCGTAGCTCCTTACAGAATCAAATGATACATGAAAATCTAAACAAATCCTAAACATCTTCATCAGACGAAGAACCAAATGCATTGTGCAGCTTGAGCTTCATGATTTCTTTCCCATAGTGAGCTTTCAATTCGGCCTTTTCAGCTCTCAGCTTGTCAACCACATTCTTCCAATTGTCAGGTATCGGAGCGTTGCTTGTTGAGCCTTCAAGCTTTTTCTTGCTTTCTTTGATGTATCTTCTGATTGCGGCATCTTTCCGACGGATCTTCTCATCTTTGTTCATGAGCCATCCATCCTGATAATAGAGAGTTTCTTCATGTTCTTTCACTTGTTTCTTCAACTTTCTGTTTTCCACATCAGTTTTTCGAAACTTTTCTTCCCAAGCGTCTTTTTCTATCCTCATCTTGGTCAGAGTGTCTTGGTATTCCTCCATAGCAGGAATGTTGGGTCGTTGAGGTACCACAGGGAACAGGGGTTTTTCATAATCATAAGGCATTTGAAACTCCCTTGCTCTTTTCTTCACCCAACAGGTATAGGCGTTCGTAGCAATACAGTTCTTTATCTCACCTTTTTCTTTCCATCGGATGTCGTACCAGGCTTTCACCATTTTTGTCTTCAACCCTTGAGGATCATTTCCTTCCTGATAGAAGTAGCTTTCCACTGTAGGGCCAATGGGTTTTGTTGAATTTTCATACCCGAGTTGTCGTCGGGCTAGGATCGGATTGTAGTTAATTCCTCCTCGTGTACCAATGAGGGGTACGTTGGCGAATTCTCCACAACTTTCAATGGTTTCTGTACCGCAGCGAGCCAAGGTATACCACTGAATATCATTATTAGTAAGAGACATAAGTCTTTGAGACCAACGTAAACCTTCCCGGTTTTCCGTGAAAATGGGAGACTTAGGTAAGTGTGAAACAATCCATTTAAACAACAGAGGTGCACAACATACAATAATTCCACCACCTTGGTGATTCCTATGATGGACAGAGAAATACATGTCACCAAGCAGAGTCGGAACGGGATTTCCATTCAAAAAGACCTTTATGGCATTGATATCAACAAAGTCGTCGATATTGGGAAACAGAACCAACCCATAAATGAGCAAGGCTAGTACAGCTTCAAAAGCTATCATGCTACCAGTCTCGATGAAATCAAAGGCTCTCTTTATTAGAAACTGTGAAGGCAAACCTGGAAGGTTTCCTTTGGTAGTCCAATTACTCTCTATTTCAGATTTCTTCAAGTGGATACCTGTTGCAATGACTGGTGACTTAGGAATGGCTTCCAAACCATTGAAAGGTATTTTGTCAGACACAGGAATACCCAAAAGATTGGCATATTCTTCCAAGGTTGGTACCAACTGATAGTCTGGAAAGGTAAAACACCGGTAGACGGGATCATAAAACTGAACCAGAGTTTTGAGAAGTCCTTCATCAACATGAGTGTTCAAGATAGGCAAAAGCTTTCCATGGCTTTTCCTAAAATCAGAAGGATCTTGTACAAAAGACGCTAACTCTTTCAGTCTTTCCACATTAGGCTCTTTGAAACCGTACCTCTTGGTATGCCTTTTTACCCACTCCATAACCTAATCCTATAATGTTTGCAAAGAAAATTCTCTAATTGTTTGGAAAAAATCATGTTTTTATGGAAAAAGATTTTTTTTATTTTTTATGGATGTATGAATGCATGGATGCATGGATGCCACATATTCAAACATGGTAAAGCGAACATGGTAACGCAAACATGGTACTGTAAACATGGCAACACAAACATGGTAACACAAACATGGTACACACAGGTTCAAAGGTCCAGCGTCACGAGCATGAGGTCAGAGAACCAAATATGGGATAGTTCTAGTTAATCACCTGCAAAACATGTTCTACTGATACGTCAGAGTCTACATTTTTCTTTCGGATATTACCGGCTTTCCACAATTAAACTCATGAGCCAGCAATATTCTCAAGAAAAACTCGTCTGAGTGTGGTTCTCCGCATGACAACTAATCCAAGTCTTCACCTGAATAGTTTCTGCACCACAACCTAATAAGGCCAGGATGGGTTGGGGTTCTACAGTCTCTCAGCTTCTACAGTTCAATGAAAGCAACAATGTCTTCGCAATTAACTCGCTAAACATATATTACAAACAAGGAACCTCCACTGAGCGGAAGGATTCTCACGTGCGCCTGCACATGACTATACCCTCCACCTAATTTCTTATGTGTACTTAATCCGGGTTAGGATTTGTCCATAATGTATCATTTGTAACAGAACCACATAAGTAACAGAACCAAAGAACCACACATGTAACAAGAATAAAATAAAAACAAAACAAATAGAAATAACCCTTTCTTTGGAAACAATAAAAAGATGGTCCCCAGTGAAGTCGCCATTTTTCTGTCGCGGGCAAAAAATCGTTTTGTTCCTCTTTTTTGTGGGATGAGACACCTGATGCCTTCTTTGGGCTCGAGTGCTCAAAAAAATGATTTTTCTTTTGTATCGACCAAACTTTTTATTGTTTCCAAAGGAGGAAAAGGAAAAAAGCTGCAATAACCTAAAAAGTGGGGGGAGAGATCTTTGGGTAAGAGGGTTGGTTATACGAAGGGAAGGTATTAGCACCCAACGTATCTATAGTACTCTATAGGTTTCTTCGCTTTGTTTTTCATTCCATGTTGTTGAGAGGTTTTTGTGAAATAGGTGGGACCTAAGGTGTTTGTTTGATTATGCTCGCAAAGATCATCGCGATCCTCTGCATACATATCCCTTAGAGGGAATCAGAGCATCTGTAGCTCGGGGTCTACGGGTGCTAAGGTTTGAATGGTTTTTTTTGTTTTGTTTTGCTCGCCAAGGATCGACCTTGTGCCTACGTATTCTCAAAGGGATGTTGAGAAAGTCAGAGCAATCGTAGTTCCCACTTATGCTAGTGGAAGCAAAGGAAAATAGACAAATGTCGTCTAAATGCTAGATGTATCTAATCTATATCATCACATACATCTGTTTGTTTTTTGTTTGAAAATCTTTTCATTATAAGCCCGGGGCCATGCCACTTAGGGTGCTTAGAATGATAAAGATGTTTTTGTTTAACCAGCCTTGTGGCAAAAGTTTCAATGAAGTCAGCCTTGTGACAAAAACTTTGATTAATCAGCCAGCCTTGTGGCAAAAGTTTCAATGAAGTCAGCCTTGTGACAAAAACTTTGATTAATCATCCAGTACGGTGGTAAAACAGTTTGATTGATTAGCCAGCCTTGTGGCAAAAAGTTTGATTGATTGATTGTTTGTGATGATATATAAGAGATACTCCTAGCATAGAGATGAAAAATGTCTAATCTCCTAGGGTATTTGATTTGGATATTGGGGGATGCTTATAAGAAGCCCGTGGGTCCTTGTACGAAGCCCAAGAGGAGGCTATCCGAGGGTCCTTGCATTGTAAGCCCAAGAGGAGGCTATGGGAGGGACTATCGAGGGTCCTTGCATTGTAAGCCCAAGAGGAGGCTATGGGAGGGTCACTCGTTTGTACAAAGCCCAAGGGGAGGCATGGTATAGTTGGTCTGAGCTCTTAGAGCGATTTCACCGGGAAACCATACTCTATGTCCTAACCTAAACTAGTGGAGATTCTTTGCACGAAGCCCAATAGGAGGCTATGGGGAACCTAGTGTTGTACTAAGTTGAACAAGCATATATAACACAATCACAAGTATGAACAAGTACGAACAAATATGCACAAGTACATGAACAAATATGAACAGTTATACAGTGTGTGTATATAATGGAGTTTATGAAGGAAATATACCTGTAAGCATGATCCATTTGTATACACAGGGCTCGGGACTCACACTCGGGGAGAAGTCCACTTGAGTTTATTCAAAGCTATGTAAACAGGTATTTACAAAGGGGCTTGGGACTTATACCTACATGGAGGCCCATGGTATTTTTTGGGAAGATTTAAAGAAACCTTCATTTTTTGGTTTGTATTTCAAAGTTAAAAAAAATCAAACTGATCGAGATATGTACAAAAGGCTTACAATGAAATACCTAATTTCATGTACTGGAGTGGGTATGTACAAAAGGGCTTGGGGCTTATACCTACGTGGAGGCCCATGGTATATTTACAAAACATGGTTGATCGTTTTATTTACAGACGCGTCGTTTGTTGTTTTGAAAACAGTTTGAAAAGTATTGTTTTGAAAGAGTTTTCTATACAAAGAAAAACTGTATAAAAGGAAAAAGGAGTGGGTCTTATACTCTCTAATATTCGAGAGGCCCCACATCGTTTTGAAAATCAATTGATCAATTAAAAAGATTTAATCAATAGTTTTCTTTGAAAATCAAAAGAAAATGGTTTATCGTTTTTGAAAAGAATCGCGATCGCTTATTTAAAACGATTTGAATTTTGAAAGAAGTTAATTTAATCAAGATAAACAAAAAGATTGTCTTCAATTGACACTTAGATGATTAGGGTTTGCTCAAAAAATATTTACAAGTGATTAAGTTTGAGAAATCAAGTGAAAAACAATATTTAAAAGTATTAAAAAACACTTAAAATATGTTATTTTAAACTTAATTAAAAATGTATTAAACAAATATATTTTTGTGATTTTTTTTTGATATTCATAAAATACATATATAAAATAATAAGTGTGTAAAAAATGAATAAAAAATGAGTTAATTTGATTGGTTAAATTAATGGTTGAAGTTGTGAAGAAAATGAAGAGAAATAGTGATAAAAAAGAAGGGTTTGGTCCCATAGGGACTTGAACTCGTGACCCTAAGGTCACTACTCAAAACAAAAGCCAACTGAGCCACGCTTGTGGCTTGTAATATACACGCGTTGAATTAATTATATTTTAAATCAATTTCCAGAAATCCTTTGAACCAAAAACGCGCCAAGAACAACCCTCCAACTGAAATTTGAAAATCTCTAAAACTGTGTTGTTTTGATCAAGCAAAGGGTCTATCTCACTCGGTTTTTCACAAGGAACATGATGGTGATCTCAGAATTCATTTATTTTTGCTCTAAAGGGGTCAATTTTCGCATGAACATGAAGAACCCTAGAACTGAAATTCAATGTGAAATCGTGTATGTGCAAGTTATGATGCAATTGATTGAGGGTTAATGATCCTCATAGGTGCAGAAACAAGATGGTATGCTCACATTTCATTTATGATGCGAGGAAGTATGAATTTGAAGTTCATGAGCACTTACCTTAAAAACGGCACAACTGAGAATCGAATTCTTGCTTGGAGGTGTTACAGAAGTTGTTTGATGATCTGGATAGCTTCAATGAACCTTATGGAAGGTGTCTGGATGCTTGGAACCATCTGAATTCATCTGGGCATGGCCATGGTACCCGATCTGCATAAGCTTCAAGAGTGAATCGAATTTGATGATTCTGAGGTTATTGGCTATATGTGATGGATTGGATAGTTCATATGTGATATATGGATGATGTTAGAAGTGGTAGTTTGGACAGAATTGAGCCTGAACAAAAATTGGCATGATAAGTCTCATGTTATGCATATTTGGAGGTGAGATGATGATTTTGAGTTTTCAGGTGTTTTGGGGTGTATGAGTGATTCAGACACATCATATATGACATTTAGAAGTTGTGGGAAGCATCACTTTGTTCAGAACTTGCAAGGTTTGGAGGTTGAGTTTTCTACCTCACTTTGAAACACATGACTTGTAATTCAAGAAAGAAGAGAGAAAACCTATAATTGTGAGGTTTTGGTGTGATTTGCAATGAAGTTTGGACCTCTATTTATAGGCCAAGAGTTCTGAATGCAGAGCTTTGCAACTTGATCAAAGTTTGATGATTTGGCTTAAGAGATAAAAAGGAATCTTTTACATTTAATGCAAAATGGTTAAAGTGACCAAACCATGGTTAAAACTCAAGCTTCTTATCCTCTTCCATTCTGATCTCAAATCAGAGAAAATATCTTCAATTATTGCCTCTTTGCATCATTACTTGGATTATAGGCAATGTAGTCTTGAAACTTAGTGAAAAATGGTGAAAATTCAAGTGAAAATGATCACTAAATGCATAATTCAAAACCATAGCTACACTCCATATTTTTTCATGCTCTTGGACATTTTGGAAAGCTCATGTTGCATACTTCAAAACCCTAGTTGAAAGTTTCTTCAAGACCTTTAAGGAAATGGGTGAAAAAGATCCATGAACTTTGAGAAAAATGAAGTTTTAAGTGAAGTTTTCAAAAAGTACCAACTTTGAAGCTCCATATCTCTTAAATGGTTGATCTTATGGAAAAAAATTATATGTGTCAAAGTTGTTTATTGGATCAAAATCTACAACTTTCATGTTGGAAGTTTTTTTCAGTTTGTAGGTGAAATTTTGAGAAATTCCCTTTCAAAGTTTGGAAAAAACCATTGAAAAACACTTAGAATTTTTCTAAGTATGGAAAGTCAAACTTTTGACTTTTTGATTCTTGATTGATTTTCTTGATTTTTCTTGATCAAATGACTTCATATATCATATATTGATGATTCAAAACTTCAAAAGTCATGGTTGACCAAAATTCCCCAAAAGTCAATGGTGATCTTGTACAGTTGACTTTTTCAGTCGAATCGCGTTTCTGAGCCATTTTTGAGCCATTTTTGAGCACCCTCAGGGTCGTGCGTGCCTTTGAACAATGGAGGATTGTTCCTCTGGAAATTCCCCAGTTGCCTATCAGCACCAATCCCTGTTCCTACAGCTCCTCCTCCAAGCACACCAGCAATCATGCCCAGAGCTTCAGCAATAGCATCATCATTTCTTCCACCTCTTCCAGCCATTGCTCTACTTAATCACAAACAATCCAGTCAGAAACAAAAGTATCGACAAATAACTCGTATTAGTCGCATACACAGAAAGACTAACACTAAGACTCTGGTCACAACGACCGACTATGCTCTGATACCACTATTGTAACACCCTTCTAAACCCCCGCGACACTTAAATCAAATTAAATCAGAGTAACATGCACCAGGGCGTCACAATTCAATATAAAAATAAATAACATCAGTCAAAAGTCATGCATTCACTGAAGAAACATACTAACATAACTCATAAATAAACTATCTCATGTTTACACAGCGGAACAAGTCATCAAACTAGCATTACATCATCCATGCTTTAATCCTCAAATAAGATAAACAAAACAGAGTTAATGTCATAAACTAAAAACAACGTTCCCCAGTGTTACACCTATCAGAGCATGACCCGACGCTAACCGACACATTGACTCATGAGCTAATCCTCACCGAGTCGAAGCCGCTATCCTCAATCTGAAAAAATGTAGTGTAAGGGTGAGTCTCATTCGCAATTAACAAATATTATTGCATTATAAATAACAGTACATCAACAGTTATATTATTCACCCAACTCATCTATATCCAGATCGTCCATCAGCATACACACACACATACCATCAAAATAATACAAGAGTATACATATAGTCATGTTATCAAATCCATGCAAATGAATGCAACTGACTCTATGCATGTGGTACCAACATCATCAATGGGAATCACCCACCGACCGATCTATCATCATCCAGATACGGCCCTGCCAGCACAAATTCCACACAATGGGAATCCTGCCATTCACTGAATCCTCTCATCATCTAGGATCCAGCCCTCCTCAATGCTTATGAATGCATGCAAACATATATATAACATACTTTCATCATCTCCACTCTATGAGTAGCATCATCTATACTCATTTCATCATCATCATCATTATTAAGCATGTTCATATATACATTAACATCATTCAATATAATCAATCATCAGTAAACCACAAAATCACATTACAAGGTTTACACAGTCTCAAACAGCACACAAGTTAGGCCTACAGACCGAAAGTTACGCATCATAGAACCTTCTAGAAATATCACAAAACAGAAATTTTCACATACAGAAGCCATACGCGTATCATCAAGCCCATACGCGTCCATACGCGTATCACCATCCCTCATACGCGTACCATACGCATTTCATCAGAGTCAAAATGGCCTAAAAACAACCTCATTTGCGTATCAGCCTTACCATACGCGTATCACCAGAATCAATTTCCTCTTTAAAAATTCGCATACGCGTGTGAGCATCCTCATACGCTCCTCATACGCAATTCACCAGTGCATGGTGTTTGGGACAGGGCAGCTTCGTATCATACGCGTATAGCCCTTGGGGAATGTCCCTCAAACGCGTATGACCTCATTCCATACGCGTATGACACTGTTCCATACGCGAAAAACCAGAAAAATACCCAGAATTCTGCAGTTTCGTAACAGTCCAATTCTCACTCGATTCTACTCATACCTGTTCACAATTTTGAGTCTAAAACAGTCCAATTCTACGTTTTCATTCACAAGATTCATTCAATACAGATTAATCTATCATCACATATCAATCTACACACCAAAATCCTAAAATCTAAACCAATTCTTAGAACCCAAAACCTAACTCTGATATACAAACAGAATTGACTCAACAATACAACTATTCACACACTATTCATCTATAATCACAATAAGAGATGATAATTGGAAGAGTCCCCCTTACCTTAGCCAAATTCTTGATCTTTGGTCTCTTCCTCTTTGTTCTTCTTTCACGTTCTTCGTGTTCCAACTCTTCTATCTTTCATGTTCTTCCTTTCTTCCCAATTCCAATTATTTTATGAAAATAATAATAAAATTAGTAAAGGGCCTTCCTATATCACACCCCCTCTTTTACTATTTCTCACATGGCCCAAATACCATAAACCATTATTTTCACAAAATCCTTAATAATTCTAATTATTAATTCAATATTCCAAATTAAATTAATATTAAAATTATACGGGTGTTACAGTGTGAATAGTAAAAACTTTTGTTAAGGACTTTAGCTTGTAAATAAGCGTACCCTTGTTTTTGAAAGTATTTGAAAAGATAGTGTGATAAAAGATTTTTGAATTTAAATCAGAGCAAGCAATTAGTAGCAACTACCCTAATTTTACGATTTATGTTCTTTAAGCTTTTCAGTTTGAAAGGGCTATCCATACCATAGAAGGGTAGGAAGTCCTTTTATTGGATGTAAAGGGTCATCGAGAAACATCGTTATCCATAAAACTGTCCCTATCATGTAGAGGTAGGTAGTCTTTAGGGAAGGATATAATAGTCATTAATCTTTTTTAGGCAACAGGCGAGGATACCTTAGCAATTGGGACAATCACCATTTACCGAGGCAACTCCGAGGGACAAGATCATTTACTGTTAAGGCAACTTCAAAGGGACATATGATCTTATGATGATTTATGAGCGGAGGGCAACATTTGCGTTAGGTATCCTCGTATTCGAGGGACTTGACTATTTTAGAAATTAAAGGCAACAAGCGACAAAAGAGGTTACCCTAAAGGTGTGTGTGGCACAATCAGGTGATCAATATTCAGATATTTTATCTTGTAATTAGAGTGATACTAGGTTAATTTTAGCAAGGCTTGCACTCCCTAGGATAACTAACCACAGCAGAAAAATAAACAGAAATTAAAGGTCCTACGCTATTACAATAAACACCTGTAGGGCAGAAAAATAAAGGCAAGAAAGTAAACCCTAATTACTATTACAAGAAAACTTATTACGACCTATACACATTTTCTAGAATTTAAAAATAAATAATAAAAGCGAAATTTTAAAAATAAATAATTAAAATTAAAGGCAAAAAATTAAATAAAGACAAAATTTTAAATAAATAAACAAGTTTTACCCCAAGGCTGAGAATAAGCATACGACAATCACAGAATATGAGGTGAGAAGAGAAATTCGCAGTAATGGAGAAATTCAATGTTTGATAGTAATCGAGGTATTAGAATGACAAGGCAAAAATTAAAGGTTAAAAACCTGATGACAAACCCAAGGGTAAAAACCTACAGTTAATGGACAACACCTACCTAATGGTTTCCATAGATTCTAATTAAAGGCTAAACCTAAAAACCTAATTATAATTATAATTAAACTTAAAATTAAATCTAAAGTATAAACTAATTGACCTAGTTAATTAATTAATTAAAACCTAAATTACTTAATTAAATTAAACTAATTATCCTAATTAACTAAATTATTCCTAAATTAAATTATTAACTAAAATTATTACTAATTATTATTAAACCTAATTTAACTAATTACCATAAAAAATTGATAACTAAATAAAATTTAAAAATAAAACTAAATCAATTAAATTACTAACCTTAATTTTCTAAGTTATTAAGCTAAATATATTAATCCATTTACCTAAATAAAATTATTACCCTAAATTAATTAATGTTAAAGAGAAAAGGTGTTAGTGAGTTGAAAAACAAGAAAAAATAGAAAATATGCAAAACATGCACTTTCCAGGCTCGAGCTCAGGACCATATCCTATGGTTGTGAAAAAGGCATGTAGTATCATAATCTCTACGTTTTGGAATTTTCAAACAAAACTGCACATGGGCCCCAGGAAACATTGATTGGCCAATCAGAGCAGAGAGCAGCATTGGACTTTTTGACTGGCGAACAGCAGCATCCCACGCGTGGTCAAAGATTTCAATGCTACTGTTCATCGTCTTCTCCCTCTTACCTGCGGATTCAGCTTCGGATTTTGTTGCGAATTTTGTTGCGCTTTTGGCTACGAATTCTTGTAACGAACCTGCAACCATGAAACACCAAAAAATACGAAC
Organism: Vicia villosa; assembly: GCF_029867415.1. NCBI lineage: Eukaryota > Viridiplantae > Streptophyta > Magnoliopsida > Fabales > Fabaceae > Vicia > Vicia villosa. The sequence continues at coordinate 89,265,578 of NC_081185.1, read as the reverse complement.
AAAACATGAATAAAGACCATCCATCTCAACTTAAAATCTCCTTCTGATCACGAATACGGCGTTAGTTTGGCCTGAAACTGCATGTAGGGGTGAACCCGACGAGAGTCTTGAGTTTGCCCTAACCATGGCAAACTTCGCTCTATGCGCTATGGTTTCATTCCAACAACCCAGATTTGTTCTAAATCACACAAGAAACTTAAATATATGATTAGATTCGAGTTAAACATGTGAGATCATAAAAAACGAAATTCAAATATGTATGGGATGGTATGAACGTGATACCAATGTTCCACACATCACGAGACCTTATCCATAGCTTGTGCTTGCTTTATACTACCTTGGGGAGAACCTGGCACGATTATTTGTCCTTGAAAGTCCTTGAATCAAGAGCACAAAAATCCCACCTTTCTTTGATATTTTTGTACTTTGAAACCCTAGTGTCTTTCACCTCTTTTTCGTCCTCCCCTCTTGCTGAATGTAATGTGAATATATAGGGATCAATTAGGTCAATAGTTTAGGAATTAAATCATGCGATTGAGAAGAATGAAATTTGATTGAAAAAATCATATATTCTTTCTATTTTTGGGCAATCTCTCTCCAATCTCCTTTGAATGATTTTGCATGAGATTTTATTTGAATATATCCCCAAGATATGTTTTAGAAGTAAGCCAAATGTAATCTTTTATTTTTCTCATCATTTACTTGATTTAAATTGAATTTTAAGAGAATAAAATCCAAAATAAAATAAATAATAATGATAAAAACAAGAGATTAGTCATGTGGGTCGTGGGTAGGCTATGGATCGTGTTTGGAGCCAAAGATTTAGGCCCATTTGGTTAAAAATTCAAAATTCTCCACTTTGCCTTTTGTGCATTTACTCAAAATCGCCCAACTTGTGAAAGCCCTAACTCGTTCAATTTTTTTCATATGGAAGTGATCTAGGACTTTTTGGAAAGCCCAAGATGTCCTCTACAAGCCACTTTGGAAACTTTTTTGCATTTGGAGATTTTATCTTGAAGATATGGCTCCTGACAAAAACAGCTTTTTGCGAGCTTCTAGAAGGACGTGTAATGTATTGGCTCATATCTTTCAAATGATGCATTTTTGGCCTTGGCATTAGAGAGACAAAGTTGTAGAGAATTCAATTTCCTTAAATATAGGCTTTGTATGGAGAATTTCTGATGTTCCATGTGAAAGTTATGGCTGGTCAAAGTTCAGTTGACTTTTAGGTCAAAAACCCTAATTTAGAAACTTTTAGTTTTGTTGATTTTTGAACTTTCCTTGATGAATCATGATCAACCCTTGATCAAATGATGAATGATACTTCAAAATAAGGATGCTGACCAAAAATCAAGAATTTTGACTGTACTTTGACCACAGTTGACTTTTAGGTCAAATTAGTCGACTATTGTCCTTCTGAGCTTTTGACTGAGCAATCATGTGAATTGAAGCTTGAATTTTGTCATAGATATAGTTTGAAACATAAGAAGTCATATGAAGTCCATTGGGGGTCCTGATTCATCCCTTTTCACCAAGAAATCCAAAACCCTAGTTCAGAAGCCTCCGATTAGGAGGGTGTGCATTCAGTCAAGTCTTGAGCCTTTGATATTCAAATGAGCTTGAGTATAAAAATGTGGTGGGAAAATTTTGGGGTATGACAACAAGAAGTTGTAAATGATTTCCTTGAACTTCTGACGGCTTCTGGAATTTGGTTCCGAATAATAATCTCCATGTGGAGAGCATTTTGGATATTTACTGGTGAGCATTCATCAATTCTAGAGGCTTTGTATGTCTTAATGCGCATAATTGAGTTCTCAACATATTTTGATGTTAAGACATTTGTTTTGACATTTTCATATTCTACTGAGGTAGCAGTCTCACCTTCTTCTACATCATCCCACATTATTGTCGTGTTATTGCTTGTAGCAGGAATGCGCTTGTCCTTTTTGTGACTCTCATCTGGTCTAGGTTTCCTTCCCCTAGAGCTTCCTGTTTTCTTTATAGCCTTTTCCTCATTTTTGTCACAGCTTGAGTGTTTAGCGTCTACACATAACTTCCGCTGAGGTGACTTTCCTTTTGCTAGATTTTTCTGTTGAGAGATCTTTATTTTGGTAGGTGTATGAGTTTCAGGACATGAGAACCTCAAGTGACCTAATTTACCACATTGATAGCATCTCTTGGCTGAGACAGGGGTGTGTTTTCCCGGGTGTTAAGGCTCTTGATCGAACTTCTTTCTCTTCTTTGTGTCTCGCAGTTTTCTCTCCAGATCAACAATGTTTATCATGAGACTTACTCTTTCTTCTTGTAACAGGGCATAAGCATTTTTATACATTGTCAGTATTTTGCTCAGTTCTTTATTTAGTAGACACACCTCAGAGTATCCAGCATCAAGTTTATCGCTGGTGATTTCATCAATATAAGACTCATCATCAGACTCATCCACTTCTTCTATCTGGTTCTTTGTTGTGGGAACAGGAAACTCTAACTTGATAGTTCTTTCTTGATGCTTACCCTCAATTTTTTCTTTGGCCATGGGACAAGTAGAGGGAAACTTGGAGTTTTTAGGCTCCCATAGGTAACAGTTATTCTCAGATCTGACTCCCTTCATGATTTCTTCATTTTCTTTATTAGTAACAATACACTATTCTTTAGTGAACCTGACATAGAATCCTTCATCACATAGTTGACTGATGCTGATTAGATTTACAGTCAGTCCTTTTACCAGAAGAACATTGTTTAGATTAGGACCTTCAGGATATTCCAGTGTTCCAATCCCTTGGATTTCTCCTTTTTCTCTATCACCAAACGTCACATAGTTAGAGGAATGAGGAGTGACATCTACCAATAGATTCCTTGTACCAGTCATGTGTTTTGAGAAGCCACTATCAAAGTACCAGTCTTCTTTAGATGACACCCGCAGGGGAGTGTGAGCCATTAAGGCAGTACCTTTAGCCACCCATTGTTGTTTCTTGACTAAGGTATTCTGCTTAGGTCCTTTTTGAAGTGTCTGATTAGGATAACCATACAGTCTAAAGCAAAAAGGTTTTATGAGACCAAATTTTCCATAGTAGTGACATCTCCATTTATTAAATTTCCCTCTAGTATGGTTTATCCTCCTGTTTTCATGATGTTGTGACATTGGTCTTGACATCCGAACTGCCATGTGGACTTTAGGTTTTGGCCTCTTGAGTCCTAAGATGGATTCTGATTTGCCCACAAGTCCTATTCCAGACATGTCTCCTAATCTCTGCCCAACTTGCAGGATTTCTTCTAGGATGTCAGTTCCAGAATTCAACATTCTGACAGATTTTGACATTTGATCAAGCTTGGAGTTCAACATGCTAATTTCACCATTGAGTGAGTCTATCGTTGCAAGATATTATTTCTTTTCAGTTTCCAATTCCTTTATGAGCTTCTTTTCCTTCTCCACTTGTTTACACACTTCAGTACTCTTGACATATAACTCTTTGTAGGAGGTTGCAAGCTCATCAAAGGTCAGTTCATCCTCACTGGAATCATCATCAGATTCACAAACATTCGTTAGTATTGTGATGTGTTGTGCAGTTTCTTCTTCATTCTTGTTCATAGTACTAGGATTTTGTTGTCCCTAGATCTCACCCAGATGTAAACAGGCAGGGTGCCTGCTCTGATGCCAATTGAAAATTCTAGTAACTCACGCTTGATTCGTACTGGATGTTATGACATCCACAATTACACAGCATAAAATGTTAAAACAGAAACACATAAAAACAATAAAGAACACACATAATTGTTTACCCATTTCGATTCAAACAACCTACTCTGGGGGCTACCAAGCCAGGGAGGGAATCCAATATAAGCAGAATTAATTCAGAGTTAAACTCCCCTGTTTACAACTCCTCACTTAAAACCTACCCAATGTTATTCCAACCTATTCCTAGACCTGAGTATTTCCACTCACTCCCCCCTCAATCATAGCAATGATTACAAACACACATTAAACAAATTCAGAGAGAAGACACACTTCAAAAACACCCCTTGATCTGCTTAAAAGCTTCAATCAAGAGACACACACTCGTGCTTAAAAGCTTAGAGTGACAATTCACAAACATCTCAAAGATACACTACTCCAAAGCAATCATCTACGTGATGCTTGTTTGGATCACAAGTAACAATAACACCACACACGGTGGAAACACAGAGAGTATAATGATCTTCACGCCCAAAAACTCTATCTCTGAAAGTAGGGTTTGCAGTCGTTTTATAGTCAGCAGGCAGCAGGACTTGGGCCATGGGCCTTCCACACATAAATTAGGGTTAACCAAGTTATCCTAATTTCCACATCAACTGGGTGTTCTCATAAGCTGCAAACCGAGATAATTTAGCACAAATCATACAACACACAATATATAGTTTCCGAAATAGTAGCCTGAGAGAAATCAGGAAACACATTAATAAAATATATACTATGCCAAACAAGCACATAAACAGCGCTTTTTTTGGCTTTTAGCAGCGCTGCCTAAGCCAGTGCTGGTATAAGTAAAGGCAGCGCTTTGGATTAAATCAAAAGCGCTACTATATGTCCCTTTTAGGCAGCTTTTTGACTTTAAAAGCGCTGCTATATGTCTATTTTAGACACCGCTTTTGTCAGTACCTCTTTAGCAGCGCTTTTACATTATACAGCGCTTTTGGTCATCTTTTAGACATCACTTTAGACAGCGCTTTTGGTCATCTTTTAGACATCACTTTAGACAGCGCTTTCTTAAAAGCGCTGTCTATTCCTCCCTTTAGGCAGCTCTTTTCTCTACTTCAGACAGCGCTTTTCACTTTAAGCGCTCTCTAATAATAAAATATAAGTTTAACTTATTTGATAAAATAGATGAAAAAAATTATTATGAGTAGACTTAATAATCATTTTTACATAAAAATATTTTTATGATCTTAAATTAAAAAACTTATTCATATATAAAAATAACATCTTCAAACATAATTAACTAAAAATAACATCTTCAAAGTATATCATAATGAAAATAACATCTTAAAATGAGTATCAACATTAATTTAAATTTTTTTTTTTACCAACATTAATTTTAACTTAAACAACTATATCTCTCTACATTTACGTCGCTTCATCTTCGAGTCACTTCATCTTCTAATGACTGAAAATCTCCATCAATCATTCATGATTTGAAAAAATAAAAGTAAAATAATTAAAATAATTAAAATAAGATCTAAAATAATTTAGAAGCAGAAGCACCTGTACAGTTGTGTAAACATGGATTAGCATCAAAGAGCCAAACATGTTTATAATCACAAATGCTTCACTCAAAATAAAAAGAAGTTTCAATTGGCTTTTCCACATTTTACCATTGACTGATATACAGAGTTAGCTGGAAAAAAATAAAGTGATTGCTAAAAAAATCAATTTAAAAGCAATTAACGGGATTGCTAAAAAAATCAATTTAAAACTTGAAAGTAACAGGATTACAAAAAAATCGATACAAACGAAGCCCAACATGGATCCCTTCTTTTCCAAACTTCCGGAAGATTGGCAGCTTCTTGAACACTGGTTTTTGACTTCTTTGCAGTCTGAGGATCAGCGAATTTTACAAGCAAAACATTGTCATCGCCTAGAGACGTCTGCAGGTGTGTTCGTGTATGTTGCAAAATAGGGCCCTGAATAATTCAAACAAAGAGGCAATAAAATAAACCACATTTGGTATTGAAATAGGCAGTTGAATAAGAAAGAAAAATATCAATCATATAAAAATCTGAATTAAATTTATTGATTCAGAACAATAATTTTAATACAATCATTATTATTATTATTTATTTGATTATTGTTATTGTTAATATTATTATTAATTTCATACAAATTGAAAGCTTCACAGCATCAAATCCATTGAACAGAAAAAGAGTTATAATCACAAAGACAAATTTCACAGTAGACAAATCCAAAGGAGGAGAAAGACGTACAAACCTTGAACCTCAAGCTCCCATTTGCAGCAACATAGCAATGGTATATAGGTGTCCTTCCAGAATCCCATTCATTATACTGCAGAGATAAACCAAAGTAATATTTGCTAGCACAAATAGTTAACACGATATTGTCAAAATTGAATATAAAACAGCCACTTATAGCCTTGAGTATTGAGAAAGACTCTTAAAAGGAGAAAACTAGAATCTAGTTTCAAGATCAGGTAATATGCAATTCTAGCAACACAATCTCCAACATAAATTTGTTAACGCACTCATACAGGCCGAACATCACATGACTTATTATAGAGTTCTTATTTTTTACTTGGTGTGACCCATTATTGAAGCAATTTGATCCACTCAAACTGTATTCAATAATAAATAAGTTGAGTGAGTTAGAGAGGCCTCATATCAGCATTTGACCAATCCAAATACGTCTTTCTCCATTTGCCGCTGCCATTTTAGTTATAATCTACAGATTTATCAAAATCATTAACGATGTACTACTTAATATTATATTGCTTTTAAGAAGATATGCATGTGATGTACAATAAGTTATGTATATCCCACATACAAGAAAGTCACTATTGAAAATATGCATAAACCACTACGCCAAATTTAAGCTGTAGCAGCGCAGCTACTAAAGCGCTTTTAGCAAAAGCGCTCTCGTAGGGCTCGCTAAAAACAAAATTAATAAACAAGGGAAAATGATGCAAAAAAAGCGCTCTGGTAGGGGGGGTTATGAGAGCGCTTTCAAAAAGCGCTCTGGTAGGGGGGGGTATGAGAGCGCTTTTAAAAAGCGCTCTGGTAGGGGGGTTATGAAAGCGCTTTTAAAAGCGCTCTTATAGGGTGGGTGCTACGAAAGCGCTTTTGGGATAAAAGCGCTCTGGTAGGGGGTGTTATTAAAGCGCTTTTGAAAAGCGCTCTGGTAGCCCATTTAAAAAATTATATATTTTACAAACACACGCGTTTTGTTTCAGATCCAACGCGAACCTTCTTCTTCCTTTCGTTGCTCCGCCGTCCTCACTCCCTCTCCAGCCTTCAACCGACTCCGCCGCCGCCTTCCTCACTCCATCGCCACCCTTCAACCGTCTCTTCTCTGTTCAGGTTAGGGTTTTGTGCCGGAAATTTTCCTTTTTTTCATTGTTTGCTTTCAAAAATACAAAATTTTATTTAGGGTTATAGTTAATATTATTGGGGCTTTTTTAATTTATCAGTGATTTAGGTTTTATCAGTGTGATTTAGAGTATTGAAGACAAAGTTTGTTAGGTTTTTATCAGTGATTTAGAGTATTGAAGACATGTATCAAGTAAGTAGAAGATGTTATTGATAATGAGACCTACAAGGGATTATATTTATTAGTGTGATTTAGAGTATTGAAGACAAAGTTTGTTAGGTTTTTATGCAGAAAAAAAAAACTCAAGTAATTTGTTTTTGGAATAAAAGTTTCATTAGATCCGTGAAGTTAGTATTTACATCTATAGATGTATTATCTATAGTTTTATACACTTTTTAATTTAGTATGAATTGATTTAAAGGGCCTCCAGGATTGATCGCTTTTTACATGATCTTTTCTGGACATAAAGCATAGGACTTTTTGTTTTATTAGCCACTATTACGAGTTCCAATGTGGAACGTGTTGAGAACATTCATTTCTAGGGAACTTTTGAACTCTTTTAGCTTTCACATTCTAATTTTTTTTCAATATAATGTATCTGGAAATTAACATTCTACTTTTAACTAGCCATAGATGACAATCATAAAATAAACTGAGCTATTAAACTTTTATAAATGACAAACTAATCATTTTAAATGACAATCTGAGCTATTAAACTTTTATAAAGCGCTTTTGTTAGGTTTTTATCAGTGATTTAGAGTATTGAAGACATGTATCAAGTAAGTAGAAGATGTTATTGATAATGAGACCTACAAGGGATATCTGTTTCATCAACTTTTACATGATTCAAGATTTTCTATATGTAGTTAGTAATAATCACGTTTTTCTATTGTAGGTTGAGCTTCAAACATTGGATGGACTGGTAAAGGATAGAACACAATGTGCCCCTGCCGATTATGTTCCACAGAATATGAATCAAGTAATTGTACCCCGAAGTCTTCTGTGGCAGGATCCTTCGGGGTACAGTTATTTGATTCATATTCTGTGACACAATACAACTTGGATAGAAATGAGGCGATGCAGGTTAAGTCCAACAAAACCTTCAAATTTCTAGTCCAACAACCCCTTCTCATTATTGCAACATTTATTGATTGAGTAAACATACACCCCTAGCTTACACCAACACCGTAATTTTCTACATACAAGGTATACAATTCATTTTTTATTAATTTATTCTATCTTAATTTCTGTGCACAAGTATCTATCTGTGTTAAAATATACGGTGTAATATACAAGTGTAGGAAAATAAGTGTAGATATAGCATAGCTCAGAGATGAAGGAAAACGCTGAAGGGTAAGTAGTAGTAACTAGTTGTCATGTATTATTTGTCATAGAAATTAATATTCAACTTTTATTTGTGTCTAATTTTTCCTGTCAATTGGTTGTGAACTTTACATTAATTGTTGTTGCAGAGAAACTTCTTATATTGCTAAGAGATAGTAGAAAGCTCACAAGGATACTGGGCTCTTTTGATCAATTTGGTAACAACTTCTCAAATTCTGTAATTGTTTGACATGCTGTTGGTTGAGTTTCTAATAGTGTTCCTATCAATAACATGTAGCTAATGTTGTTCTTGAGGGTGTCTGTGACAGGATTATTGTTAGTGATCTATATTGCTTTATCCCTCTGGGCTATATGACGTGGCTGTGTTAAATTTAAGGTAAACTTTATGTACAAAATTTGTTGAACTAATTTACAATAAATGATATTCCATTCCATGTATTCAAGTTAGATATATAAAGTCCTAAATATTAATAAATTAATTTGTATTTATTGATATATTTAATTTGATTATTCTTTTTACACGACATATATATATATATATATATATATATATATATATATATATATATATATATATATATATATATATATATATATATATATATATATATATATATATATATATATATATACTCGTTCTACTCTTTACCTTCTTATTTTAGAGCCTTTATATAATAATAATCTTATTTTGATTATATTATTTTTATTTTGCAGATTGTGAAGATTTTCAGTCATTTGAAGATGTTCAGACTTTGCAGGACTAGGACCGATTTAGTTGATTTAGTTGTTTAGGGATGATTTTCTTATTGTTATAATGTCATGTGAATTGGTTTAGTTGTTTTCATGTTAGAAATATGTGAATCGGTGTATATATATTTTGGATTAATTACAATGGTATAATTATAATGCATGTTTAGTATATAATCGAAATCGCTTCTTTGTTGAAATAATGAGATTACTGAAATAATGGGATTACGATTGTAAATTATAGGTTTATGGGATAACAATGGTAAATTACAGTTTCATGAAAGAATGCTGCCATAAATGCAGGTTTAGAAATTATAAAAATAATAGGTTTATAAAAAAAAAGCATAAAAATAAAATAAAAAACGCAACCTACGAAAGCGCTTTTGGAAAAGCGCTCTTATAGGGGGGGCTATCAGAGCGCTTTTTCCAGAAAAAGCGCTCTAATAGGGGGAGATACCAGAGCGCTTTTTCCAGAAAAGCGCTCTTATAGGGGGGTCTACCAGAGCGCTTTTAGAAGCGCTTTTGTTACCTACGCCAGCGCTGGCTTTCACAGCGCTTTAAAGCGCTTTTAAAGCCCAAAATAAGCGCTTTCGTAGGCCTTCCGTGTTGTAGTGAACCAGTGGTGCATTAAGCTAAAGAAACATGCACTACTAGAAATTTGGCCTACGGCCACGCTAAAATTGTCCACAGCTCAAAAACTGTGGCCACATATATGATTTGACCATGGTTATCAAAGCGTAGACGTATGTTATAGAATATTGAATCCGGAGTGTAAAACTGTGGTCTTTCCTTCAATTGCCACGGTTAGAAAACTGCAGATATTTTTAGCCGCAAAAGAAAAACCGCGGCCTTATAATTTTGACTACAAACTGTGACCCAAGCTTAAAAAATTTTAGGCCGCCAAATTTTCCCTCTTTTCGTTTCCCTAAAATTTTTCGTTTCCCTCCTTTTATTATTATATTAAAAATTAAATAAAAATTAATTAATTAAAATGAAAGAAGAGACCCAAGTATCAACTATAAGAAAAGAAAAGGAAACCAAAATTCAGCGTAAAACCCTAATCCCAATCGTTCAACCTTCAAACAAACCTGAAAACAAAATCCTTCTCCTCCAAATCCAAGCGTAACCTTAGACCCTATTTTTAGGTCACAGAACAGTGAAAGAGAACACCGCTTCACAATCATGGAGGTAGAAGAAATCGAGAAGAAAGCAGTGAGAATATTCGTCGGCGGTTTAGATGAAGCCGTAACCACCGACGACATTCGCCGCCTATTCGAATCACTTGGCACCGTTCAATCCCTCGAAACCATCCGAACCAAATGCCGCAACCTCGCTTACCTCGACTTCCTCTCCGATCCTAAATCCCTATCCAAACTTTTCAGCAAGGTAGCAGCAACATTCCCCACTTCAATTAATCAATTCCATCGCGCTTTTATTATTAGATTAAATTTTAAGTTCAATTTTGATTATTGTCAGGGTTTTAAGCTATGTTCTAGGGTTTTCAATTTTAAGCCAAACATAGTCTAAATTTAATTTGCTTAATATGCTATTTTTGAAAGTGATGATTATGTTGGCATTGCAGTATAATGGATGTGTGTGGAAAGGTGGAAAGCTGAGACTTGAAAAGGCTAAAGAGCACTACCTTGATCGGATGAAAAAAGAATGGGAAGAAGATAAGATTCGTAGTATAGAAGCATCGGCTACTGAGATTACTACTCAAAAGAAGGAATTGGTAAAGGAAAAGCCTATTTCAAGGTTGATGCACTTTGATAGTTTTGGGTTGTAACGTGAGTTTCTTGTTTCTTCAATCGATTTAGGTTGATGCACTTTGATAGTTTTGGTTTGATTAATAATAACGTGGATTTGATTTAACCTAATTAGTGTTGTTTTAGATACTAATTATCATTATCTTGTGATGTGCTGATGAGGTTTTGGACAAGGAGAAAGGCAAGATTGAATCTGGTGAGGTTCTTCGCCTTGCAAGTGAAATACGTGGAGAAGTTCACGTCCATGACGAGGTTTTGCACGCTATAACTCTGCAGCTACCTGAGGTAAATGAAGTTAATTTATTTCTCGATATTGTTAGAGCCTTTACTTAATGAGAGACTTAAAGTGTGTTCTATTTTGGTTGTTGATATTGACACAATATAGTTATCGTTTAAGGTGGAAAACCTGAGGGAGTTACTAGGAATGTCCGTCTCGAGAGACCGGTAACGGATTATGGTGCTTGCAAACATCAATCATCAAATAGTGAAAGTTTGCAAACTTATGAGTTTTGCAAACTTTTCCTTGAAATGATAACTTACAGATACTAGCTGCTTGGTGGCCAGTGGAGCACTCAAGGACGAAGCTGAGATGCAGAAGGCAAGGTAGCAAACTCTAATGCGAGTATCTGCTATTTACTTTTTCTTTGCTTTTTTCTACCATCACTATCTTGTAAGAGTTGTTTAATGTATAGGAGGATGAAAATACCAATAGTTAGAGAGGACTATTTGGTTGACTGTATGGAAAGAAAGAAGAAGCTTCCATTTGATAGGTACAAAGTTGAAATGATTGGTGAGACTTCTAGCATGGTCACCGTCAAAGTGAAGGGGCAAAGTGCTGTTCACGATGCTTCTGGCCTGCAGGATTCTGGCCACATACTGGAGGATGGGAAAAGTATATATAATACAACTTTGAATATGTCTGATTTGTCTACTGGTATTAACAGGTTGGTTAATTCCATTTTAGCTTTGTATTTCGGCCTTCAGCATAAACTTTTTAGCTGTAGATCTCGGTGATTGATGCATAAAATAGAACCTAACAGTATGCTACTGTTTTCTTATAAAGCTATGTTTACTATAAAACATCAAGAATTCAGTTGTCCAAAGCTGACATGTTCTATATAATCTGGTTTATTAGTCCTTCTGGAGTTGACTATAATTTGTATTTGGAACATTAATTGTGATTATGATGCTATATTTGAAATATTATTCCAAACATGCCCATAATATACTATTGACATCTTTTGTTTCTTATGTTAAGTTACTACATCCTTCAAATAATTGAGGAAGATAAGGGGTCAGATTGCTATGTGTTTCGTAAATGGGGTCAAGTGGGAAGTGACAAGATTGGAGGGTCCAAACTTGAAGACATGTCGAAATCTGAGTATACTGTTCGCGTTGTTGATGTGTTTACTATGCCGTAGAGTGGGACTGGTGTTAGTGTCGAAGTTGTTGATCATGTTATTCAAACTAATATGCTTGATATGTTGAAACAAACTGAAAGGTATTTTTGCAATCAAGTTATTGTTTTGAGTGAAGCATTATCTTCAATTCTACTATGTGATTCAAATAAAAGAGATTGATTGAACCCAGAATTATAAAATAAATTGATTTGTTCTCAAAATTCAATTGAAACCCTAACCCATATTCCTTCGTCAATAATACTTTGGTTGTCCAAAATTTGTTATAGTCTCTATATTGGTATCTGTGCTCAAAGGATTTTGGCATTTGACAGGTAACATCACATTCACTTCAAGCTGCAGTGTGTTGAGTATCCAGTTGATTTTAAGATGATAGGAGACAAAAGTGGAGGTGATGCTGATGAGAGTTGTAGAATCAATGCCCGTGACTTCTTTGTTCCAACCCAGGTGACATAGGCCTTTAACTCTAGTTATTTTAATTATTTGTTGGTTGCTCTTAATCATGATTTATTTCCTTATTTAATGTTTGCTTTCTTACTGTTATTGTTGTTGTTGTCGTCATGTTTTTGTAGTTTTATCAGACAACAAAAATGGATCTCAAAATTAGTCAGGGTTTTTGTTAGTATCTTGTAGTCTTTTCAAAAGTATTGAAACTGTGATAGTTTAACTTAAGTGGGTTAGGCATTGTTTGGATAAACAATTTAATTAAGTGATTATAGCATAAACACTTTTATACAATACAATATCTCTCAATTTGAAAAGTGCTTATGCTGGTAGATAATTTAAAATAAGTTAATAAAAAAAACCCTTATATTATACTACAATGAAGTTATTCGAACTTAATCACTGTTTTAGTTTAGTCTTATGTTGTTTTTGTAATGAGACTTTTTTGTGCATGTTGCATAGGTTAAGCAGCAGAAGAGGATTATTTTTTTTTGGAGTAAATTGAAGAAAAGATGAAGTATGTTTTAGTGACAGGTGGAGTTGTTAGTGGACTTGGAAAAGGAGTTACTGCTAGCAGCATTGGAGTACTCCTTCAGGCTTGTGGCTTTCGAGTTACCTCTATCAAAATTGGTATTTCCCCCTCTTTTTAGACTTAATTTCTCACTTTTTATTCTTCTTTTGCATAAACATTTCATTGAATGACAATATTTTTATTTTATCTTTTTGTGGAACTAATATTTTAATAATATGTAAAATAATGCTATTTTTTCGTAATTGTTTTAGTTGTATTTAAATTTAATTTCTGTTACTTGCAGACCCCTATCTGAACACGGATGCAGGGACAATGTCTCCTTTTGAGCATGGTGAAGTTTTTGTCTTAGATGATGGTGGTGAGGTAAAGATTTTAGTCAACCTTGTATTTTTTTGTCATGCTTGTTCCTAAATTGATGGCTTGAGATTGTATGGATCTTATTTTTACTATCATGGCATCAGCCATTTTAATGAGAATCTTAACTTATGTGGTGTTCATCCTTTTGATTTTTCAACTCATTTGAATGAGCAGCTTATTTGTTGAGGTCATTTTTCAGTTTTCAGTTATAATAACAAGGTAATACCCTTTTCCACTTGTGTTCTATTTTCAATTTTTTTTTCTCTTGTTGAAGGTTGACCTTGATCTTGGAAACTATGAACGTTTCTTGGACTTAATATTAATGGACTTAATAATAACAAATACATTTTTTGTTGCATCAATAATTTTGATGAATGTGACTTAATATTAATGTGTTTGTTCTTTTCATATCAACGGTAAATATAGACTTATAATTTACAAACTCTCTTGCTTGAATAAAAATATTATGATAATGATAACAATCTTTTTATATAAATCAGTGTACTATATACTATACACATCTAAAAAAGTACTTATTTCTAATTAGTAGTGATTTTTGTTATGTTAGTATTTTTTTGTTCGTAAGACTTTGAATTCTGAGCCTTCAACTCGTTAGGTACACCGGAGTCCATGTTGGTTTTGAAATGTAAGTTTGGTTTTGATGATGAATGTTACGCTTTTGGGCCATTCCGAATCTGCGTGGTTTTGTGTGGTGCATCATTCGTTTTGAAATTGTACTTGGCTCACTGAAGCATGAATTTTAGCTGCTCCTGTTACTTTTGAACTGAGTATATTATGCAACTGTTTGGATTGGATAGATTATGTAACGATTTCCTTGTGATTGCAGGTTATAAACCCTCTTTGGCCATGAAGAGATCTTTGAAAAGAATCAATTTAGGGAAGGTTGTACCCACTGGCTGTTTCCACTGGCTGTTTGAGACTGAACCGCAACCATATACTATACCTTTGAACTCATTAGTCATGGTGTAAAACTATTAGTAGCTCTGTATTTGGTTTTGTCTTCACACTAGAAGTACATTTATGATACTTTCATGATCGCATAATCTAATGCTAGAATTGTATTTACTTTCATTTTTAATTTTATATTGATCAATATTATTGTTAATTATATATATATATATATATATATATATATATATATATATATATATATATATATATATATATATATATATATATATAATGATACAGAAATAAACCGTGGCAAGATAAATGGTTTAGAATGCATATTATATAACCACGGTTTTAAATCTGTGGTCATAACTAAACCGTGGTTATATTTTGAACCAAAAATGTATGTTAAACGTTAAATTGAAACCGTGGCTTTACCGTATAGTCACGGTTTTTAAGTCATGGCAAATACAAACCGCGGCCTTAATCAAGCTACCTATACCGTGGCCTAAAAAAGCCACGGTTGTAAAAAAGGCGTGGTCTATACCAAAAAACCGTGGACTTTACTTCAGGCCACGGCCGTATACTCCACAGTTGGATTTCCGTGGCCAAACCGTGGCCTCAGCGTTACGCCACGGTTATTTTGCATATAGGCTCGGTTTTCTGGGCGTGGCAGGAGGCCTTTTTTCTGTAGTGATGTTTTGAAGCTCGAAAATAATAATTTGGTTTCTGTCTCCTTGTTATTATAATCTTTAATATGTACTTTATAGTTTAATAGTTTAACTAAAAGTGACAGCCATTTCAAAGACAGAAACAATAAATTATATCCAAAAGACCACAAGTTGTGAAACTATATTAGTCAAAATGCCTGCCTGATTTTTGTATTGGAAGTACTAATCAACTTAAACCCAAGAAGCTCGATTTCAAAGCAACATCATCAAATAAATCTACCAATAAATCAAAGCAATGCAAATGTCAAGTATTGCAAAGAACTGGTATCAATTCACCAGCACAGAATAGCATAATTAGTAAACCAAATCCTATAGACGTAAAGAAGCCCACGAAAAGGCAAGAACGTCATTATAGGTTAAAAGTACCTGAATTGCTTGCTCCGAATAATAACGACCATCACCAGATATAACTAGTGTTGCACCTACAAATACGGAAGGTAGAATTATCAAAACCCACATTGCAGTATAATTGAAACTCAAAAGGAAACAGTTTAAAAAAAAACAACATATAAAGATATGGATCTATATTAACAAACAAGATATGCTGAATGCTGATCTTTTTCTGAAAGGATTAAAAAAATGTCATATTAATTTCATTATCATCTGTTTAAGTGATGTCGTAAAACAAAACATAAATGAACACCAACCTCTAACTTTTTCTTCAGTAAGTGCATTGAATGACGCTGAACAAAGTTTTTAAGGTAATGAGGTTGCACAAATACTTTCACTTGTAAGGATCCAGCCAACACATTATTATTAGATAGTCTAAATAATCAACAATCCAATCCAAGTGAAACCGATCTTTCAATATATATATAACAGCTCCTGCTGTCAGACAAGGATGTCATGACATCGGTCATGACATTCACTAACAGAACCTGTATTAGATAAACACATATGCAACCTGCATACCACAATAAACACTCGGGTATGTTTTACCACAAATGTAGCCAACATGAAAAACATCTACAAATTCAAGTTTTTTTATTTTGTATTGCGTTGAGATTTTGGAGTTTTAACTTAATATTAGCTCTCCAACTCGCTTGTACGCATATATTCGGTTGCCCAACTACTTATAGAATGATTCCTACATGAATCCACTCTAACTCAGCTCAACATATCGCTAAATTCAACTCTTGATTTTATTTTATATAAAGTCCCTTAGCTTTCTCTTGGGCTTTCTTACAATGAGCTTTAATCAATTAATTAAATATTGCTTTAGTTAATTAATTTTGTTAAATAAAGTTGATTAGTTTTGCTTATCAATTTTTATTAGTTTAGTTAATTAATTTAATCAATTTTTAATTAATTGATTAAATGGTTAATTCAATTGCCTAGTTGTTGAATTGGTTTGTATGTTAATCACTATATTCTATTCCTATTCGACAAAATGTACCCACACTCCAATGACATGTAATAATTTTACCGCTTTCCTTTATTTTGTGCTGATTGCTTTAGCTATTGTTAATTCAAGAATAACGTAAAATGATCTCTTTCCAAAAAGAACAAAAACAACGCTCGATCCAACGTGGAGCTATTTTCAAAATAAAAAACAAACATGGGTCTTTTCTAAGCTTGAAAACCTTGATCAACATCAATGGCGTTTTTTAAAACAATAAGTCAATCGCTTGTGCATTCACTCGCTTCATAAATAAATAGCTTTCACGTCATCATCCAAAAACATTTCCATTACCATTTCGCATTCAATTTATTTTTATTTTCAAAAATAATGAAACACTTTCACAAATAAACCTTGGTCAACACCAATTCCTTTTTTCACGCCAATACAAATAAAACCTTGGTCAGCACCAAGTCCTTTTCAAAATCAAATCAAACCCTTTTTAAAAAATCTTAAACACTTGATCATTATCAAGTTCCTTTTCAAACCCTAGACCAACCTAGAGTAGTTACCCAGAACTACGTATGTCTTGAGTTCCTTATCGCACCGGAGGAAACATATGGGCGAAATCAATCGTCTTCTTATTCAACCTTTTTCTTTTTAAAACCTTTCCATAAAACCATTTTTTACAACCTTTTTAATAAATCGTTGAAACCCTTTTAAAAAAATCCAAAAAGTAATCTTTTTCCCTAGTGCGAGCCTTTTTCACCTTTCGCAAAAGTGTGAGTCTTTTTACTTTTTTCGCCCAACTGCGAACCATTTTTACCCTTTTCCATTGCACAAGGGAATACGTGGGCACAAAGTTCTGAAATCTTGTCGAGCCCAATAATAAAAACCAAAAAAAAATTCTTTCTTTCCCTTTTTCTCACGTAATAATTAGGAAACAAGTAAGCATCACGCTAACATTCGATCACAAAAATAACTAAATGAATATCATTGAGTACAACAAATGTGACAGGTGCTAATAATTCCCCCTTACATAACTGACTCATAAACCCTAATTTGGTTGCAATGACAATCTTATCCTTCACTCTTTGTGGGTTTTAACGATATTTTTACATTCATTTTGGAATAAATAAAGTTTGATGGCGACTTCATTTTATTTCAAGCGTGCAATGTGCTTAGGTATTTTTTACGCCGAGATAACTAGCAACTCTAATGGGGAAACTTAAGCGAGTCCAACCTAGTTTAGCTGTTTTTGCATTGATAGTTAGCTTTGTTTGTATTTATTTTCAAATATTTATGTTTCCTTTAACCTGCTTTATTATATTCATATATGGGAATTGGATACAGTACTATGAGAATGAGAAAACACCAATTTCATGATGTCATACCCCAATTTTTGCCCCATGCATTTCATTCCACTAGATCATTTGCATATCATTCATTCAATAAGGCATGGGTTCAAAGAATTGTCTTTTTGTGCAAGATTAGGGTTTGGTTCCTACCAAGTCATTTCTTCATCATTGAGCATCCAAAGTCAAAGGATTAGGGTCAATTTCATCATGTTTGAGTTTACTAAATATAGCTGAGGATCATTTTCATTTCAAGGCATTTTCATCAACTAGAAGAAAGGGTTTTGTCTCATCAAAGGATGCACTAAGTTTTCTTTTGAGAATTTATTGATTCAAGGTACTCTTTGTGGTTTGTATCATACTCGTGATTAAGGGAAAAAGTTGTGCATCAAGGTGATTATTGTGGAATTGAGATTGAAACATAGGATGAAAGTTTACTGGATGAAATTTTGTGAAGAACGAATCTTGATTCAAGGTTTAAAAGTCATTATTTATCAATGTTAGATTTAAGGCTAAGGTAAGAAGATTCATTCATGTGGTTCCTTGGTATATAAGGTACAAATGAGCAAAGGAATGCATTGTCAAGTTACAAGTATCAAAGTTCATCACATTGTTCATTACTCATTCAAGACATTATTCAAATTTTCAAGTTGCATTCAACGATGTCACCAAGTACCATCCAAAGTTCATTCAATATAGTTATAAGATATTATGATATTTATATTTTGAATTACTATAACAAAGGAATTACATATGAGATTTCATGCTAATCTAATCATAGTCCTCAAAACTTCCATTCTTCAAATATCCTTGATGCTCATTTCCAAAGGCCTTGTTTCATGTTGCATAAAACCTACACAAATAAAACAACAAAATCAGCCTAAATTCAAGAGAAAATGCAAACATTGGCACATGAAAAAATTAGAAAAAATTTGACAAGATGACAAAAAAGCAGAAAAAGTGAATAATTGCAAGAAAATAGCAAGGTTAATGGTGCTGCAACATGAAAGTTACCTGTAACTTTTCCGAAACAGATGCCAAACCTTCAAAACCTCCCATCCAACCCTATAACCAACTCCTAACCAAGTTACTATGTAATCTACATTTTCTCATTCATAAAGGAAGGAGGAAGCCACTGAAAAATCCGAATATCGAAAATAACTCAGTGAAAGTGGCCACCACAAAAACAAGAACAAGCAACAAACAGCCATATTCAGCAGCAACAAGCAATTAGAAAACAACTCAGCAACGACAAACTAACAAAAAATCAACCAAAATCCTCATGAAAATCACCTTTGCCATGAATATTTCAAAATATATGTTCACCTTCATACTTTCTCCGTAGACATTCAACATACCTCAATGATCCCTCTACTAACCAATATCTTCTTAATAAGGGTTGTTTCTAAAAATGGCAGATAAAAATAAATCACACAGTTATTTTTATCCTGATTCGTTGTTAACTAAACTACTCCAGTCCACCCCTTATAGAGTGATTTACCTCAACTGAGGATTTAGTCCACTAACCAGCCTTAAATACAATAATTCTCCACTTAGACAACTTCTAAGTCTTCTAGAGTATACTGATCACAACTTGATCACTCTAGGAATTCCTTTTACAAAGTAGTAAATAATATTACAAGAGTTTAAAGTGCTTCTTAATAAGCTATAATCACCAAGTGATTTTCTCTAAAGATTAAGTTCTAACACTCACTAAGATATTACAATATTTGTGAGGTTGAAGATGAAGATCTTTGCTGTTTGTGTGGTAACGTTGAAAATCAATTTGGCAGCGTAAGGACTCTTAGAATGTGTTCTATCTTCTTCAACATCCAGAGCTTCACTTATATAGGTAGTGAGAAAAGTGACCGTTGAGGAGCATTTAATGATTTACCTGAATAGTACACTGTTGCATTTAATGTTTCATTCTTTTGTCAACTACCTCGAGCCTTGTTTCAACTGCTCTTTCTGACTTTGTCTTTTGTAGCTTCTAACGTTCCTTTTGTCAGTCAGATTTGACGTTGTAGCTTTTTCATCTTGTACTTTCTTCTGGACTCAGAATATTGAATGACATTGTATATCAGAGTCTTCAGCGTTGCTGTAGATTGTAACTTCAGTCCCCAGACTTTGGAAGTTCCTTGTAGCGTGATACCATCAGATCTTCAGAGCCTTGCTTCTGATTGCCATCTTCCGATGCCTTCCAGATCATGTTCTAATTTTCTGAAGACCATCTTCTGATGTCTTCCAGACCATGTTCTCATAAAGCCATCCAGATCTTCTGGATCAGAGCTTCTAAATGATGATTTAGTGCATACTCTTTTAGACTTTTCCTGAAATGGAAAACGTGAATAATTAGAGTACCACATTGTCTTATACAAAATTCATATATAATGTCATCATCAAAACTAGAAATATTGATCAGAACATTTCATGTTCTAACAATCTCCCCCTTTTTGATGATGACAAAAACATACATAATTGATATGAATTTGTATCCAAAATATTAGATGAAAAAGACAATACACAGATATAGCATAAAAGCATATTAATCAGAGTGTGTGAATATGTCTCCCCCTGAGATTAACAATCCCCCCCTGAAATTAATACTAGAAGAATTTATAAATAAAAGACTTCCCTGAGTATTTTCCATTTCAGATGAGACTTTAACGTTGAACTTTATCTTCAGATGATTCAGAGCTTTCTTTCAGAGCTTCCATTGGATAACTTCAAAGCTTTGAATTTTTCTTTAGAGAACTTAGCTTATCAGAGCGTCAAAGTAGCTTGCTTCAGATCTTTGCAATTCCTTGTATCAGATCATTAAGCTTTGTTTGCTTCAAATCTTTGAAAGATTTTCTCAAGATACGTTTCTCCCCTTTTTGAGCTTTTTCAGATTATCACATTCCTGCAAAACTATCAGAGACAAAAAATTTGTAATATTTGTTAGGAATGTTGAGACTTAAGCCCAGCAACTGATATAATAAATCAATTTAAGTCATACATTTCTCCCCCTTTTTGTCATAACATCAAAAAGCATATGAATAAAAGATTCAGAAGAAAGACATAAAACATGAAGGAAGAAAATTTCATTGATAAGTTAGAATGATTACAAGCAGATGCAATGGATAAAGGAAAACAGATGCAAGAAACAAAGAAGACCCTAAACAAAGACTCAAAGCACATACTAAGACTGGGTAAGCTTAGAGGCTAAGGCTGCTAGCAGATTCTTGATCTCAGCAGTATCTTCTGCCTGCTTCTTGGAAGTTTCCTCGGATCTTTGCATCTAAGTCTTGAATTCAGCATTTGTTTCATCCTGCTTATCTAGACGACGAAACACAGTTGCTTGATTCTGCTGAAGTTCCTTCAGAGTTTCCAGCACTACAGAGGTTAAAGGGACATCAGTGGAAGCAGTGGCCTGGAACCATCTGGCTAGCAACAGGATTTTTCTCAAGAGGATTCTCCTTGAACCATTCAAACAGCGTCTCAAAGTCTCCAGTCAGAATTTAAAATTAGAAGCAACCAGAGGCTGCTTTGGAGTCCAGACTACCAGAGGCAGAGGGTCATCAATTTCCATCCATAAACAAAGGGAGCTTCTTCCAGAAGTTTCTAGTCCAAGATGGGGTGAAAATAATTCCCATCATCATACTCCAAAGCCAGTCCAGCAGGACCAGGAGCAGCAACAATACAGTCATTCTAGAGATTCAGAAACTCTGTTTACACATCTTCAAGGAAAGCCTTCCAGAGCTTTCCAGCAGCCACATGATCCATCTTGGAGTCATGGGCAACCTTTAGATAATCTAACCCTGTTCGTACCTTATGTTTTAATAATTCAAAACGCATATCAACAGAAGGTGGGGTAGGGTTGGTTCTGAAGACAGTTATTGGATCTTCTGTGTGGGAGATGAGATAGGGTTCAGGGGCTCTGTCAAACAGAAGAGAAGTGTTTGAAGAGGATGGGTGAGGAGAGGATTCTGCTTCGTTGTCAGAGTCTAAGACTACAACAACTGGTTCAGATGAAGGTTTTTGAGGGGTAGGTTCAAAGGGACGAGGTTTGCGAAAGAATGAGTCACATGATGATGATGATGGTGATGAAGGATTAGAGAAGTTGCAGAAAACGGGAATGTCATCTTCTGATTGGGGGTCGGATAATGGAGAGGAGGGTTGAGGTTGAGTAGAGGAGAAAATTTTTTCTTTTGGTAGAGGTGGAAAGATTGTGTTCAAAGGTTTAGGATTAAGAATGGATTCAGAGGTATGGATAGGCTGTTTGCCTTTAGATTGGGTGGAAGCAGAGGGTTGAGATTTAGAAGATTGTTTGGTGGTTTGAGGATGATTTTCTGGTGATTGATCTGGTTCAGAGTCATCATGAAGAATAGAGGAATCTATGTTCTCTATGTCATCTATTAGTTTCCCAATAGCTTTAGATGATCTGGGAACTTTGAGGGAATTATTGGATTGATCAGAGGTAGGTTGATTTTCTGGTTGTTCTGTTGATACATGTTCAGAATTGAAAACAGGAACAGGTTCAGACTCGGTTATAGAAATACCTGAAGATTTCTTCTTTTTCTTCAGAGGCCTTGATGGTCCAGCTCCACTGGACTTTCTCTTCTTCTTCTGTTCTTTCTTTTCTTTGTCTTCTTTCTTTTCCTTCTTTTCTTTCTTCTCCGTCTTCTCTTTCTGTTCCTTCTTCTCTGTAACACGGTGGGAGAACTGACTTTTAAATATGCTGCGGATAGCAAGAGTCGCCACCGACTTTTATTTTATCCAATTGGAAAGGTAAAAGAACAGGAAAAGACCTTTTGAAAGACTTTGAGTTCGGGGGGTAGGTTATACAAAGGGAAGGTGTAAGCACCCTTTGTATCCATGGTTATCCATGGGCTCTTAATTTCTTAGCTCACTTGTTTATTTGATTTGTTTGAAAAGTGTCGTGTGTGAATTGAAAAGATTTGAATAAGGACTTTAGCTTTTAAAATAAGCGTAGCCTTTCTGAAAGTAATTTGAAAAGATGTGGGAAAAGTATTTTGATTTGAATTTGAATAGAGCAAGCATTTAAGAGCACCTACCGTAAGTTTAAATTTTTTATGTTCTTTAAGACTTTTGTTTGAAAGGGCTATCCATACCATAAAGAGGGAAGGTAGTCCTTTCATTGGATTTTAAAAGGGTCATTGAGTCTTATCATTCGCCATAAAACTGTCCCTACCATAAAGAGGGCAGGTAGTCTTTAGGGGAGGATATAATAGTCATTTTAAGGCAACAATAAGGACACCTTAGCATTCGAAGGGACGATCATTAATTTACCAAGGCAACATAGAGGGACTAGATCTCATATGATGATTTTATTCGTAGGCATCAGGATAAGGTATCCTCGTATTCGAGGGACTTGGCTATTTAATCGAAATAGGCAGCATAAGAGGAAGGTTACCATTAAAGGTGTGTGTGTGTAGCAATCACGTGATCGTATTCAGATATTTATCTTGAATTAGTGAGCTAAGTTCGATTAATTATCTTGCACTCCCTATTTACTAACCACGCAGTTAAAGTGTCAGCAGAAAATAAAAATCACAAGTTATGATATACAGTTATAAGGTGTGGAAAGTAAAGGCAGGAAGATAAAGGGCAGAAATTATAAACCTAAACTATTACAAGAAAACTTATTGCGACCTATACATAATTTATAGAATTTAAAATAAATAATAAAAAGCGAAATTTAAATAAAATAAACAATTAAAATTAAAGGTATGCGACAATCAAGGGAGTATGAGGTGAGAAGAGAATCGCGTTTGAAGAAATTCAATGTTTGTTTACAAAAGGCGAACCTAAACCTTAAAGGTTAATGAAAAACCCTAAAAATATGATTAATGGTTAATTTTAACAAGCCTAAAAATAAAATCGAGGTTAAATATTATAAACCTAAAAATTAAACTAATTAACTAAAATTATTTTTGCAAAAGTTAAAACTAATTATTTATCCTAATTAATTTAGCCTATTTAAATTAATTAATTATTAAATTAAAGTTAATACTAACATTTAACAAAATATCCTAAAAATTAAATCTTAAAAAAAAGTTTAATGTTTGAGATTTGGAATTAAAAGAAAGAAATAAGAAATAAAATAAAAAAAGCAAGAGAAATAAAAACAAACAAAGAAGAGGAAAAAAATAAATAACAAACATAGTGAATAAAAAATAAAATAAAAAATAAATTAAAGGAACCTGGGCGTGTGATCTCGTAGGACTAGCGTATGGAGATCCATGGTGAACAAGCGCCTGGAGCTCTCTGATCCATCTTTTCGTTGATCCAACCGTCAGGATCTGAGAGTGCATCGTGAGTGTGCAGGCAAGTGGAGCACTAGATTTATGAATAAATGACTTGAAAAATAAAACTTTATGGCCCGGGGATCGAACCGAGGTGCTTTCAGTCAACCAACAAGCGTGCTATACCAACTGTGCTGTTTTCATCATTTGTTAAATATATATCACAAAATAAACAAAAAGGAAATTAAATATTAATGGAATAAATTCAGCAAACTAGTCAAAGTGGGCCCCCTGGGTATGCATTGCAGCCAATCAGCGACAAAGAGAGGAACTGGAATCTTTGACTGGGTAACAATGTGGTTGCACGCGTCTGGAGAGAGAGAGAGAGAGAGAAATTGGACCGACGAATGGGATGAAGGGGAATTGCCACGCGTGGTCCAAGATTCAAACTTTACTATTCATCGTCATCTTCCTTGGTACCTGCGAATTCTGTCATGAATTTTGCTGCGGCCTTACCTGCGGATTTTTCCGCAGGTTCTTATTCTCCATGCCTGCAACTTTGAAACCTGCAAAACTATGAGAATTAACGCGCCAAAGGTACCCTACTCCCCTAAACCAAGGTCTACGAGTCCATTGGTGGTGTTATTTTTAACTGAAATGCCCTGGATCTTGTGTTTCGAGGCGCACAACGCGTTATGCCCTAACCATGGCATTATTCAATTTAAACCTTAAAGCCCTCATGTAAGACGTCCAACCTGGTCTAATAGATTCCCTGAACACAAAAAAACGCATCAAACATGGCAACAACGCATAAAATAGCAAATTCGAATCTTTGAAATCTCACCTAAACCAACGTTCTTGAGAGAGTAGATACTGGGCTGCTCTGGGCTGGAGTAACAATCAGGATCGGCCTCTAGAAGCTTCAGGAGGATGATTGGAGGCTTGAGATTGCCTGAAACTGGCTACAGCAAGAGCTCGAGTTTTGTTATAGTTTTAGAAAATTTGTGAGTTTGTAGGGTTTCTCTTGGGGCTGCACTTCGTGTCTTTTCATGCTAAGAACATTGGGTATATATAGTGGACTAATTTAGGGTTACCAATCTTGGAAAGAATCAATGATTGGAATGATAAATATTTGATTGAGAATCAAGTTCCAGTGTTGCTATTTTTAACCTAAATCTTCTCAACCTCCAAGCCACACGAAATTTTTAGATGTAAAGCTGATTGTATGCTCAAGATTTGCTTCAAAGAGATATGCAAGCATTCCTTATATATTTTCCCATCATTTATTTATTTTAATATGAATTTAAGTGAATAAATTTCAAAATAAAAGAATTAAAAAAAAAAATTATAAGAATGGACTTATGGGTCTTATGTGAGGTTAGGATCATGTTTAAAATCCAAAAGTTAGGCCCATTATTCAAAATAATCAAACTTGCTCACTTTGCACTTTATGCAATTTCTCAAAATCGCCCAACTTGTGCAAGCCATAACTCATTCAATATTTATCATATGGAGATGATCTATGACTTTTTGGAAATCCTAATATGTCCTCTACAAGCCACTTTGGAACCTTTTTTTCATTTGAGAATTTTATCTTGAAGATATGGCTCCTGACAAAAAATAGCGTTTTGCAAGCTTCCGAAAGGACCTATGATGTTTTGGTTCATATCTCTCAAATTATGCATTTTTGGCCTTGTATTTAGAGAGACAAAGTTGTAGATAATTCAATTTCCTTCAAAATAGGCTTTGATTTGGGAAATTTCTGATGTTCCATGTGAAAGTTATGGTTGGTCAAAGTTCAGCTGACTTTTAGGTCAAAAACCCTAATTTAGAAACTTTGAGTTTTGTTGATTTCTGAACTTTCCTTGATGAATCGTGATCAACCCTTGATCAAATGATGAATGTTACTTCAAAATAAGGATGTTGACCAAAAATCAGGAGTTTTGACTGTGCTTTGACCATAGTTGACTTTTAGGTCAAACTGGTCGATTGTTGTCCATTTGAGCAGTTGACTGAGCAATCTTGTGAATCAGAGCTTGAAAATTGATGTGAGGATTCTTTGAGGCATATGAGAGGACATGAATTCAACTTGAAGTATCAGAGATTGATTTTACTTGGAGAGGAGCAAAACCCTAATTGAAAGCTTGTTGCTTAGGAGACAAGTAAGTGTGCTTATTCCTCAGCATTTGAAAGTCAGGTGGATCAGAATATCTTGAAATATGATGGGAAAATTTTGGGGTATGACATTATCCTTTTTCTTCTTAGATGGATCAGGATCAGATATAGTTGGAAGCACTTTGTCGCTCAGCCATGTTGGATCAAACTCAGAGCCTTCCTGTAAACATGATTCCAGATAGAAGAGGACAGTGTTGGGATGCTCATTCTTGAAGAAGAGCTCGAAGTCAGCCAGAGCAGGAATCCTTCTGGTCAAGATCTCATTTACCACTCTGGGAGGAGACGTAATATTCTCTATCAACTTCATTTTCTTCAGAGTGTGAGCATTCATAGTGCTCCCACATGTTGCTTTGCAGATCTTTAACAGTTCTAGCATCTAGCCGATCTTGCACCAGCCCAGTTTCAATCAGAATATCAGAGATCAGTCTTCCCAGAGGAATGATGTTTCTTCTGATCTTTAGAGTCTTCAGTCTAGCTTGTTCTCTAGAACCCCTCACATGATTCCACATGTGGATAAACAGAATATAAGGAAGATCCACCCTCTCGCCTTTCCCAATACAATACAGAATGTATTGTTGATTTTGGTTGATGTAGTTTGGAGAGACAGAAGCCTTTCTATGGTAGATACATCATAGAAGAATCTTGGCCCAGAGTCTGTAGGGATCCTTCAAATCCTTTATACATGTAGAACCTTCTCCAGAGGTTAATATTTCAGCATAAACAGCGTCCCAATATGTTCTGCCTATAATTGCTCCAGCAGCACCAAAACAACCTTCCAGACCCAACAATCTTCTGATAATGTTTTCAGTGATGGAGATCTCTTGACCACAGACGAATTAGAGAATTGCTTTTGGCATTAGCGTTGCATGAACCCTAAACTCCTTTACCAATTCTGGGTAAACTAGTCCAATAAGACGATTGAAGAATGGTTCCCAGCCTTGAACCAGCATGTTGTTCTTCAAGTTAAACCCATGTTCTTGAAGATTATCAAAGTCTACCATGAGTTCTCCTAGAACTTCCAATTCAGCCATCGGAATTAGACAAGTTTTTAATGGAGAAAAGACAGTTTGTTGTTGTTGTTGTTGAGAAGATGAAGCCG
The DNA here is from genome assembly GCF_029867415.1 of Vicia villosa. NCBI lineage: Eukaryota > Viridiplantae > Streptophyta > Magnoliopsida > Fabales > Fabaceae > Vicia > Vicia villosa. Next base: position 89,238,039 of record NC_081185.1, on the reverse strand, counting down.
TTTGTTGAACTGAAGAAGCCATTGATGAATAGTTTTGTTTTCTAAGATTCTTTCGTTTAGGGTTTAGGTGAAAGAAAAAGAGGAGACAGAAATGCATAAACACGAAGAAAGAGAGTGGAAAGAGGGAAAAAATGAAATTGAAATGCAATTTATACAGACGGATTTGAAATGAAAATGCAATGGAGTTATGAATGAGACGATTACAGAGTCTGAATCAATTATCATAAATGCTGAAAGACGTTAGTGGAGATAGCGTGAGATTTGAAAAGATTTACACTGTTACTTAGGGCGTCGTCTCATCAACTGCACGCATGCTTGTCCCTTCTGATGAACACGTGGTCATCATCTGGAATAGCTGGTGACAGCTATTTTACTTTAACAGAAGTTCTGAGTCATACTTAGGCACATGAAACGTTAGTAATAACAGTTTTAGAGTATCCATATGAACATACATAATTAAAACATCTGACAGGTAAAATAAGAAAATAAATAAAGCAAAAAACTTCACACTAATCCACATATCAGATCATCTCAAAACTTCATTCTGGGCATAGATCCATACTGATGTTCTTCAGAATGAATTTAAACCTATCTTCAGCAAGGGGTTTTGTAAAGATATCAGCCCATTGATGGTCTGTATCAACAAAGTTTAAAGAAAGAATACCCTTCTGAACATAGTCCCTAATAAAGTGATGTTTAATCTCTATATGTTTAGCTTTAGAATGTAAAATAGGATTTTTAGATAAATAAATAACAGAGGTATTATCACAGAATATAGGAATGTTACTCTTCACTTCTTTTAATAATTGTTGAGAATCTTAACTAACAAATATGGTAATTCTCGAAAGAAACTATTACAAGTTTTAAACGGTGACAAAAGAAACATTAATTATTAGCAGTCATCATGTGAGTTCTGTTACATTATCTAATGAGCACACAAATTTTATTAATGCATTTATAATATTCAGGGAGAAGCTCTGGGGCCTTTGGACAATCATCATCATTAACACATGTAATTGCTGTATTGTCAAATAAGAAGAAAGAAATGTTACAAAAGTATGATATTATGTTTTGTATAAGATAAATTTTAATCTGGTGTAAAAAATGTCTTACCACCGTTGATTAGAACAAGAAATAGAGAAAGAAAGATGATAAAAGCATAAACAAACATGTGATTTTTAGTCATAATTTTCCTCATTTGAATGTTAATAAATATAATTTTCTTTGAATAGTTTTATAAGTAAAATTAATAAATAGTTTTTAACATTTAGTAATTGCAAGGAGCACTTTATTAAATTTTTATTAATATTAATTTTTTATAATTAATTTGTCGTATTTACCTGTTTAACTCACTCAATTGATAATCTAATCTAAGTTCATTATTTGTTTAAAACTTCATTAATATAGCCTTTCGTAATATATAAAGTAAAATTTAAAATGATACACATCAAGCTGACTTGCGTTGCGTCTTTTGTGATTTGGAACATGAAACACTGTCGCATCTTTTCTAGCAATGTATGTACTTGAATAGAATTTGGAACAAGGTCTTTGAGTGGATTGGTACCCAGAAGGAATTATCGCTTGCTGAGATTGTGGATCTCTCCTCCCATTGGGATAAGGTGAAGTGTGCTTCCCGCAGAGCTATTAATTTGGATAGCCATTGTCTGGTCTATTTGCCTCGTCCGTAACGCTATTAGTTTTAAGGGAGACACTTTTACCTTCGAAGATGTTTTGTCGGCTATTGTGTGGAGGTCGTGGATATGGCTTTGTTCTAATTGTAAAAAAAGCATAATTATGTAATTTTTACTATTGGAATAATCTATCTCTCATTTGTTTTGGGAAGTAGAGGTTTTCTGCCTTGTTTTTCCGTTGGGTGGAGTATCACTTATACTCCCTTTAATAATATCATTGCTTATTAAAAATAAAATAGTCGAATAAATAATTGGTCGCCCAGGTGAAAACATATTTAATTATAAATTTAAGGAACTATCCAAGATACTATGTGTTACTATTGTATACATGCAAGGAAAGCCACATACACAAGAGGTACCTAACAATACAAACCCTTTAATGTATCAAGATTGTATAAACACTATGTTATAACGTCTACGTCTACACCAAATTGGCAACCAAGATAATTTAGAAATAATAAGGACAATGATGAACATGCATAAACGTTTTGAGTACTAAAAAGTAAAGTTGGTTAATAGAGTATATAGATTAGTTAAGACATTTTACATTACTAAAATAAATAAATGAAATTCACAAATGGTTTTATGAAATATTCTTTGAATTCAACTAATAAAATACATGATACCCATTAAGGTGAAATGTAACATTATACCATTCCACTAGAGGGATAGTACTTTTATATGTTGATCACTCTGTAATAACTTATAATCTTCATTTATGCAAATGCACACAGATACAAATTGAGTGGTGATTCGTTGAAAAATATTAAATATAAAGCACAAGCAAAAAACCATCGCAAGTATTCCACACACCTCATATGAAAAACAAACATGTATACTAACATTTGGCATGGAGAGATATGTTAAGGTAGGTTGATGATTAATCATGGAATAGTAATTAAAGAAATATAGTTCCATATAAATGGTAAATATATGATCATAAACAGAGTGATATGAATAATTTTTCATATCAACAATTTGAAATATTTCTCAATTTCCTTAGTCACATCAAGAGCCACATGAATAATTCATCTTGAATATTTGAATTATGTTACTGATGTCCATTATAATGCATGATACATTTTTTCTAATAGGCAACAAAACTCTAATAAAATGAGTGTTAGGGATACTCGAACCCGATTACAAAAGAGCACTCCATATAGACAGTAAGGGGAGAGAAAAACCATTCAAGAAAAGCATGGTTAAGTTTGTTATTACATAAGGGTAACCACCTCAAAGACATAAACTTGATAGAGTTAAGACATTTCTCAAAACTAAACACTCTTCTTTAAAACAAAAGGCAATTTTGAATAACCAGAGATTCCAATTCGTTGCTTTCCAAATCAAACAAATAGCAGTACGAAAAGCTGCATTCTTCACAATATGAAAATGCATAAGGAAATTAGCGAGATGGTTTAAAGGTAGAGGAACATGATCTCTAATCCAGCGAGCAACATCTTTCCAAATGCGAGATGAGATAAAGCAAGAGTCAAATAAGTGGGAGATTGTTTACAGTGATTTCTGGTAAAACAACCGTTAGTCTTCCAAATTGAATATTTCGGTAACTTATAGGATCAACTAGATTGATCCTAGGACATGTGTCTAAGTCTAATCATGCCTATATTCCAAATTGAATATTTCGGTGACTTACAGGATCAACTAGACATGTGTCTAAGTCTAATCATTCCTATAATTGGGTTCATATTCTAGTATTACTACGTTTCTATGAAAACAATGAGAATTCTCTAAGTATTATAACTATCTAACAATGTAGGTAAAGATGACTTTGACCATGAATTCTAAATGACAGAAATTTAAAAGTTCCAACTGAAAACTTAAAGGAGAATAGACAAGCATATAAAATGACTCTGAAAATAAAGACTTCGACTAGAAAAGGTAAAGGAAATAAAAGGATATATGAAGTATTTCGAATTGATAAAGTAAAACAACTTTGAAAGACAATAATGGTGTTTCTTATACGTACATTGTCAGCAAAACTCGTTTCTCTACGTTGGTACTTTGAGTATATTTGAGTGATTTGTACAAAACGAACACCCCGAATCCTAACATTAAGATCCCTATTTATACTAATTCGACCCTAACGGTCTTTCTCTAACTAAATGTCACGTTGCCCTTTTGCATGCGTTTCGTTTCCCTGAGACTTCCACTTATCCCTCTGGCTAATAAATCACTTCGAATTTTAAAACCTTCCCGCTCGATGTCCTGAAGTGTGAGTAACATGGTTGTCGAAATGTATCTTAAAAATATCTTGAAATATTTTAAGTTTTTCATTCTTTTAACTTCGAAGACATTTCAACTTGGACCCTACTTCGACATAATAAAATCATTGTCGTATAAAGAAGCTCGAAATGCGCTAACAAAGCCATTCTCCAAATTTTTTTTACTTCGAAGCACAATACTTATAATATCTTGTTTATGCATGTCGAAATCTTCAGCTAACAAGTTACCCCCAATAAATGTGTATTTCGAATTAATGCAGAAATGTGCATTTCTTATCACTTTAGATTTCGACCAGTGAACCTTTCAGTATTCCTTAACTTAATGACGTCATCGTAATTATGACCACTTTTCCCAAAACGTCTCATTAAGACGTGTGCAATCAGAGTGATGATTACTCCTAATAAGTAGGAATGTCTAAAACTGCGCAATCGTTTGGGCAACAAATCACTATCAAATGCGTGTTCCACTAACTTTATTAAAAAAAACTCCAGAATTGCTAAGATCATTTTTTTCCCTTTATAAATAGTGATCTTTAATTCTTTTAAACACTTTTTCCCTTTGCTCTCTCAGACAAACATAACTTTTTACCATATTCTTCCTTAAAACCCATTAAGAAACTCGCATCTTTTCCACACACCATAGCATAAATGGCTTATGCGAATCTAATGTCCAAGAAAACAAAACTTGATGATGCTTCCGAATCAATCATAAAGATATCCAGACCACTGCAAGTGGGGAATCAAGAGTATGTACTAGAACCTCCTTATCTTAAAGAAAAGCGAAGAATCTATGCTTCTTAGATAATTATCCCTCTTGACATTATTGGTGAGACACATGCATTTATGGGTCCAATCCTTGACCCTAATGTAATTATAAATTCTGAGTTCTTTCCTAGGTATCATAGGTCTACGCCCATTGTTAGTAAAAATAAGGTCGATGACAAGGGGAAACCCATTTTTGTTGAAACCGTAGAAGTTTGTAAAAATCAAGCTACGTCTTTGACAGAAGCTTTAGTTGCTCAAGAAACTATCTAATTAGAATATATGACCAATAACCTTAAGGTATTTCGATCCATTCCCTTAGCCAAAGACCCTGAACCTTATTATGCTTGGTTAGAGAAGGTTAAGGTGAAGAAGTCTCAATTATGGAAAGACTTTGGAATCTATGACCTAATCCACTAATTGAAAATTGGTATCAAATATAACCAACCTATGTTAGTAGTATCCTTGTATTTCTGGGATGCGACACATAATACCTTCCATCTTCCCTATGGAATGGTAACACCAAAACTCTTCGACGTGGCTGCCATTACTGGACTTCGCCCAACTTGAGAGGACTTCGATCCTAACTATATGGATGAAGTCACCATTAGGTTCGGTGAAAGCAAATCCACTTACACCACTTTCACCTCCAAGCATCATAACAAAGACAATGACGAAGTTTTAGACGAAAAGCACATTGCTTTTTTAGCACTATGGTTATCAAGATGTGTCTTATGAAGGTGGAGAAAAACACAAGAAAGGGGGGATTGAATTGTATTCTTCTAAAAGCATATTTCCCTTTCTTTCAAATTCCTTTCTTTCTTCTTGTATCTCACGTATTGGATATGCTATGAGTTACGTAGCTGAAGCATATTCTGAAGCATAATTGCATAGCCAATGAGACGTTCATTTTAACTTCTAAAGGGTATCAAAAATTTGAAGGATAGAAAAACACTTAGATAGGGGGGTTTGAATAATTGTGACTTTAAAAACTTGTAAGATAAAAACAATGAACACAATTATTTTTATCCTGGTTCGTTGTTTACGAAACTACTCCAGTCCACCCCATTAGAGTGATTTACCTCAACTGAGGATTTAATCCACTAATCCAGCTGATTACAAAGGTTATCCACTTAGAAAACTTCTAAGTCTTCTAGAGTATACAGATCACAGCTTGATCACTCTAGGAACCTTTTACAAACAATGTAAAATAATGTTTACAAGAGTAAGATTGCTTCTAATAAAGCTATAATCAAAACAGTGATATTTCTCTTAAGTTCTAAGCTTAACAATCACTAAATATTACAAGAGTTTGTGAGGTTGAAGATGAAGTTCGTGAGTTTTAAATTTGACAGCGTTTCAGTATTTTGCACAAGTGTTCTATATGCTGCTTATGATCAGAACTTCTATATATAGGCGTTGAGAGAAGATGACTGTTGGGTTGCATTTAATGCTTTGCCTGAATAGTACTGCTTTGCATTTATGTTTCACACTTTTGTCAACTACCTCGAGCCATGCTTTTGCTGCTTTTACTGACTTTGCGTTTGGTAGCATCTAACGTTCCTTTTGTCAGTCAGAGATTAGACTTAATAGCCTGTCATCTAGTACTTGCTTCTGGACTCAGATTTGTAGATAACAACGTTTGAACTTCAGAGTCAACAGCTTGGTGCAGAGCATCTTCTTGTCTTCTGACTTTGAAGAGCTTCAGCGTGATACCATTCAGAACTTCAGTGCTTCTGCTTCTGACTTCATGTTCTTCTGATGCTTCATAGTTCATGTTCTGATTCTGCTCGACCATCTTCTGATGTCTTGCTAGAGCATGTTCTGATGTAGCCATCCAGAACCTTCTGAGTCAGTGCTTCTAAGCGCTGATTTGTGCATACACTTTATGTATTTCCTAAAATGGAAAATGCAAAGGATTAGAGTACCACATTATCTTATACAAAATTCATATATAATGTTATCATCAAAACATTGAATATTGATCAGAACAAATCTTGTTCTAACAAACTTCTGACTTGCTCAGTACATATCTACAGATTAAAGCTTGGAAGTTTTGAGTTAAAATGACATGTGCAAAAAGTAAAAGACACGTTTATTTTTATCCTGGTTCACCTTCTGAATAAGGGTACCTCCAGTCCACCTTCTTTAGGTGATTTGCCTCTCAACAGAGGTCTTAATCCACTATAACCAAACTTGATTACATCTGCACAATCCTCCGTCGTGACTAACAACCTGCACAGCCAACTGTTGTGACTAATCATCTGGACAATGACCCGTTCAATGATCTCCGTGAAATATAACGTCCATTGACTCAGGAACCCTGCACAAGATACTCGTGAGTGACTAAACCCTAGATGAATGAAGCGTTCAGTGATCTTAGCGAGATATAATGTTCATCAATCTAGTAATCTGCACAGCCAACTACTGTGACTGACTCCTACATAACCATCCTGTTGTGACTCACCCCGCACAAGCCAACTACTTGTGACTAACTTCTGATGATGAACCGTTCAGTGATCTCAGCGAGATATAACGTTCATCAATCATTTGTAGAGTAAATGTGTGCTTCTTAGTTAAGCAGATTGTCTCCTATTCTAAAATCATATGTTTACGACTCATTGACTAGAAGTCACTTCTGGAGCCTAAACAATCTATCAGAAGTTTATCAGATATAACACAATACGAATAACAGCTCTATGTGTCTTCAACTTCTGGACTTTGATCTATATATATGGCTTGACATGTTACTGTTGGAATCTAGCCGTTGAGATTTGTTTGAATATTGCTTTGAATGCTTCGTCTAGATTGAGCCTTTTGAGACAAGTGTTTTTCTCGGTAGAACCTTATCTTTAACCTGATGATTATAGTGGATGGCGTGTTTCTTTTGGTTAATCTTGTCTTTCCAATGCGCTGCATGTGGGTTGCTTCTTCTTTCAACCTTGGGAGTTGTACCTTTTAAATGTTGCAACTGTTTTGCATGTGATGATGTTACTAGCGATTCTCCCTTTGATTCTAAGCTCTTGTATATTATTTAATCTGTATGCTGAGCTGTAGATTCTTTATTGGCTTGTATGACTTCTGTTGATGTTTGTATCTTGCATGTCATAGCGTTGTGTCTTCAGAATTTCTAACTTCAGAACTTCGGATCTTTCTTCTTGCGTGATCTTCTGATGTTGCAACCGCTTCTTGTAGCTGATCTTTCTGTTTGATTCTTTGAAGCTTGTCTGATACTCTTTCTGATATTTCTAAGTTTGATGTATGCGATCATTGATGTTGCGTGCTCTTTCTGAATAAGCTTGTTTTCCATCATTGCTTGTTTGTTTCTTGATTTGTTGACTTTGGCAGTTTGATGTGTTCTGGATCAAAACATCTGATGACTGATGTCTCGACTTTGTTAATCTTCTGAATGTTTGACTCTTCATGTATTCTTTCATATCTGAGCCAGTTTCTGATGTATTCATTATGCTCTTTTTCTGGCGAATCCTGTATAATCATAATATCTGCACACTAAATGAAATCATTAGTAATAAAACTGTTACCCACAAAATATATGCTTGTTATCATCAAAACCAGATTCTGAACACAGATTCTCAATCTTGTTCCAACATCTTCTGCTCGAGATCTCTGCAAGTTGCAAAGAGATACCTGGCTATGGTGAACAAAATAAATTCTGGTCAAAACCTTGGTTTGAGTCAAATGATTTTCGGATTTCTCTATGAGTCATTAGGTGAATCCGTAGATCTCTTGAAAGCATACGAAGCGGGGTCCTCTTTGCTATCCGCCGGTCCCTTGTGGCTACTTCATTTGTGGTTAAATTCCACATTCGAAGCTTCTTTTCCCAAGAAAGGTTTGGTCAACGAAGAAGACGAGGCAATCAGAAACCAGGTGGTCGAAGGAACAAGACTGGCGTACTTGACTCCACGGGATGAAGGAGGAAAATTTCTTGAAGCTTTCAGATCTTACATGATGATGTTCGCCAAGCGTTACAATTTCACTCCTTTGATGGCTCCATTCGCTGAAAGAACAGTAGGACCAGAATGGTTCACAAGAGAATTTCATGCCCATTTACCAGAACACCATGCTGAATCAATAGCTGTCTGGGAAGCATTCTTAACTCCCAAGATATTGTCCCATAGGTTGAGGTCTACGAAGAGCCATTATGGCCTATTGAGTTATCAACCTAACTTAATTTCCAGACAGTTTGGTCTTATTCAAATAAGACCAAAATCTATGTATGAGAAGAAAATCCACGTGTGCCTTCACTCTATGTTCTCAACTGAAGAGAGCTTCGAGTCAAAAACTACTTGATATATTGGTGTCACCTCCTTTACATCCATCTCCTTCAAGACTTCATTCTACTACACTCATGAATTTTTCGAGTGGTGGGCAAGCTACTACAAGAAAGAAATCTTCGATGTGCCTACTCTTTCCAAACAACTAACTGTAGCTTTTGCTTCTACGCAGGAGCGTTCCGAAAAAGGTACTTCGACGCACGTCAAAGAAATCCAAGTGTTCCAAAATTATTTTGGAACTGTCTATAGGCCCGATGATCTTAGTCGAACAATTCGAGAAGCGGATTTTACTTTACACCAAAAATTTACTAAAAAGTTGGAGAGTTTGAAATTGCCTTCATACGTTTGACCTGAACAACGTTATTAAAAACGGATTTCAAACTGTACCTTCTAAAATTCCCTGGACTTCCAAGCTCTGACTTTGGTGTGGCTATAAGTCCTCCATTTTCAGACTGGTTCATCTGTGGGAATGCCGTAAAAATCCTTCACGAAGAATCTAAAAAGTGTGTCGAACGAGTGGTTCCGACTAAGCATACGTTGGACAATTTCAAAGGGAATATTCATATTAGCCTCGAACACGTTCGTGTTCTAACTCCGATACCTGAAGGTGTGGAACAGGAGAATCTTTCGATTATATTTTTTCTAATATTTTTTATTTTTTCAAACCTGTTGCATTGACTTCTTTCTGTTTCCTTGTTTTATCTTAGCTATTGAGCGAAGACATCCCGTCAAAGACAAAGCAACTGTTGTGCGAAAGACCGCTGCTTCATCCAAAGAAAAGAAGTTCATCGAATACACGAACACCATCAAACTTAAGCCTGTGTGTAGCAACCTGCCCTAAAAATTAATGTTTTAGAGTCGCCACCTATTCTGAAGGGCGAATAGGAAACCCTACGCAGTTTAGAGATCGGGGTAAGTTATTATAATCAGGTCGAGGGAAGGTGTTAGGCACCCTCAGCCCTTTCCTATTGGCTTTGAATCTAAGGGTCAAGTTTTATGGCTAAAAGTTAAGGTTAATAGCTAAGGAATTGAATAGGGAAAAAATTGAGATTTTAAGTGAATTGAGATTTTAGAGAGGGGGACTCGCCTTGGTTATCCAAGTGCCTACGTATCTCCTTAGGGAGAATCAGAGTCAACGTAGTTCGGGCACAGGGTTGTACGCCTTTGAATTAGAATTTGATATGGAAGTGTTTGAAGGCTTTTTGAATGGCCTATCGTAGTTTTAGAAGTTGTGATTTGAAAGGCATTTTGAATTGTCTGATTGAAAAGGATGAAAATCCGTAGTGTCGTGGTTTAGTGTGTTTTAGGTTTGGGCGTACAACCCTGATTTAATATGTCACCGTTAGTTGCGATGACCAATAGATTTGGTCAGTATAGCTAACGGATTACGGGGCATTGCTGGTTACTCAAATCGATAGATTGATCGTCGCGGGCAGCAAATTAAATGTATTTTAGATCTTAATTTTTATCTCTCGTCTAATGCGACTAATAGGTTTAGTCGGGTCGAGGAGAGAATTATTCAACAATTAATTAAATTTGAATTTTTACCCATAATGGGATTGGGCAAACCCTACTGCCGGGTCGACTAGGGTTTATTTATAATTTTAATTATTAAAATAATTAAATCAATTAAGTCGAGTAATTGACATAATCGAATAATCCGGATGAATTATAATATTCCTAACTCTAATCCTAGTTCTATTATTCAAAACCTAATTATATTGCTAATCCTAACATAATTAATTAAACCTAAGAAATTAAGATTAACCATTTAATTATATACATAATATAAAAAAAACAATTTAATAAAACCTGGAAAAAGATCCTGTGCAGCTCCTTTGTGAGGGTGCATGGTGCACCTTGCAATCCTGGCACGTTACATGGGACTATAGGAGATCTGATGGCTGAGCATGGAGGATGTACAGTGGTCATTCGTTGGGATGCTGCATAGAACTTATGAACAAATGTGGGCAAACAAACACCAAAAATAATTGTTGACGCCAGGAATCGAGCCTGCGTCCCAACACTTACATGCCCGTGAAATTCACCAACTGAGCTGCACTGCATTGGCTGATTAACAATCACTTCAATAAAATAATATATAAAATACACGTAAATGACAAGCAATCATAAACGAGTCTCAAACTGGGGCCCACAGTTGTGTGACCAGCCAATCAAAAGAAGAGGGAGGTTGTCTGCTTGTTGACCCACCAATGAGGTCCTTGCGCGCGCAGACTCCCTTTTTTCAGTTTTCAAATCAACCAATTACAACCTGCCACACATGGGTCATCGTTTCCACAAAACTCAGGCCACCGGATTTTTCTTCTTCTCCGACGAAGCTTCGTCTTCTCCGGCGAGCTTCTCCTTCGCAAACCTGCAAAAACGAGCCAATACAAGAACGGGAAACACCTAGATCACCTAAAACACACGCTACGAAACCGATGGAGATGTTAGTTTCGACTAAAACAGCCCGCATCATGGAGTTCTAGAGCTTGACCGTGATGATGCCCTAACAATGGCATCCTTTGATTCATGCGTTAAACCTCAAGGAAAAAGGATCAAACTAACTCTAAACAAGGTCTTGAACATGTATATGTACACAAAATCAGTTGATATCATATAAATCGAAGTTTGCGAATCTCAAACCTTACCAAACCGATGCAACCACGTGGGGGACGATTCTGGGCATGCTTTGCTTTGTCTAAGGACTTCACTCAATTGCTGGAAGGCTCAGGAGGTTAATTAAATCCTTATGGATGGCTAAAACTGGCTGTAGAAAGAGACTCCCTCATGCCCTAGTTCCTTGAGTTTTAGAAGATTAGAAACCCTAGCTTCCACCTCCAATTTTCGCCCCCCCCTTGCTGCTGACTATTTTTAGCATATATATGTGTATTTTAGGATTTCTATGGGCTTGGACTATCACTTACCAAGAGAAAAGAAAATTTGAATAAATAACATGCTTTTTTTCCTTATTTTTTCTCTAATATTTCTCTACCATCAACCCAAACAAATTTCAATGATATTATGATCATGACTTGCTTGAAAAATAATTCTTGTGCATTCTTTAAAATATCTCCATCATTTTATCTAATTTAAATTGAATTTAATTGACTAAAATTCAATATAAAAGAAATAACAACAATAAAAAAATGGAAGAATGGATTTAGAGGTCTTTATATGTGTCATGGAGGTGTTTGAAATATGTGAGAGACCTTGAGATCCATTTTAGGCCTTGGGGATTCAAAATCCTTTGATGAAATGCAAACCCTAACTTTGAGACCCTCGATTAGGATATTGTTGCTTGAGAAGAACCCTTGAGCCTTGAGCCATTGCAGATGCGTAGAGGGGGGCAAATTTTGGGGTATGACAGCTGCCCCTGTTCAATCTTCTTAAACCTGAAGAGTCAGATAGGCACGTCTGCCTATCGTGATCTAAAGGTAGAAGATGATTGAACACTGAGAATGCCCTGAAATTTGCACTTGTTGGGAAGAAGTTCTGTGGGACATGGGCTTACAGATGCCACCCAAGGTGAATACCATTCTTTCTCTCTCTTCTCTTTTTTTTTTACTATGAAGCAGACGCTCTCCTTTTTTAAAGGAGCTACGCATTTAGATCGTAGCGTGGCCTAAAAAGGCAACTTTGACTTTATGCAATGTTTATGATGCATGCGATGCATGATGCAGTGAGCTTCTCAAAATAAATGAGAGCGGTGTATGTATATGCAATATGTATGAATGAGGTATGTTAGTTGAATGATGCATGATTGTCAGTTAAAGTATGTTAGTAGCTCTGAAAAGAAAGATAGCACCTTTGATTGTTATTGATGATGTTTTGGAGAATATCACTGCCGAGGGACTAACGTGATAAACCCAATTGAGAAACCTTTTGAAAATCTTTGTTGTAAAATCCTTTGTAAAACCCCGTTTGCCTGGAAAGGCTCCTGGAAGGGATGGAATATGTCTTAAAGAAGACTGCCTCGAAAAGACTCCTGAAAAGGATGGAATATGTCCTAAAGAAGACTGCCAGGAAAGGTTCCTGCACCAATAGTATTACTTGTCATAGTTCTGATAAGCTCGCCTGCACCATTTGGATCATCTGCCCTTGTTCGGACAAATTCACCTGCACCATTAAGATTATTTGCCCTAGTTCGGACAAATTTCACCTACACCATTAGGATTATTTGCCCTAGTTCGGACAAATTTCACCTGCACCATTTGGATCATTTGCCCTGGTTCGGACAAATTTCACCTGCACCATTTGGATCATTTGCCCTGGTTCGGACAAATTTCACCTACACCATTAGGAGTCACTTGCCCTTGTTCGGACAAGTTCACCTGCACCATAGGAATTACCTGCCATGGTTCTGACAAGCGTACCTGCATGAAAAAGATTCATCTGTTTGGAGACTCACGACTCGAGGGTCGGAAAACACACCTATCACAACACGAGGGTTGGAAACTCACGACTCGAGGGTCGGAAGACCGGGCTTTTGTAGTATGTGAATGCATTAGATGATATGCATATGCTAATGCGTATGTATGTATGCTGACGTTGATGTTACTCCCGAGATTGAACCCGTTGAATTTGTTTACTCCATGCTTGCACCTATACCATGACTATGCTTATGCTGGCTTTGTAATGTTTATGTATGTGGATAATGCTTATGCTTATGTATATGTTGATTGATGTAGCAAGTGGAACGAAGTAATGTCTTCTATAAGACTACCTGAAAAGGTTTCTGGCATGGATATGAAAATTTGTCTTAAAGAAAACTACTGAAAAGGTTTTATAGAAATGATAGCAATTTGCCTTAGAGAAGACCGCCTGGAAAAGCTGAGAGACGTCTTAAAAAGGACTACCTGAGAAGGTTCTCGGAATGACAATGAATATCTTAGAAACGTCTACCTAGAAAGGTTCGTAGAACGTCTTAAAGAAGACCACCTAAAGAGGTTCCTGAAAAGGATGACAAATTGTCTTAAAGAAGACTACCTAAAAAGTTTTTTTTTAGAAAAGAATGTCTTGAAAAAGACTACCTAAAGAGGTTCTTAGAAAAGGAATGTCTTGAAGAAGACTACCTGAAAAAGAACTTAGAAAAAGGAATGTCTTGAAGAAGACTACCTGAAAAGGTACTTAGAAAAAGAAATGTCTTGAAGAAGACTACCTGAAAAGATTCTTGGAAATGACGCCAAATTGTTTTGAAAAAAGACTACCTGAAAAGGTTCTTAGAATACCTTAAAGGAGACTACCTGAAGAGGTTCCCAAAAAGGATGACAATTTGTCTTAAAGAAGACCACCTGAGAAGATTCCTAGAAAGGATCGTGCGATTTGTCTTAGAGAAGACTACCCGAAAAGGCTGAAAGATGTCTTAAAAAGACTGCCTAAAAAGGTTCCTGGAAAGGACAATGAATGTCTTAGAAAAGACCACCTAAAAAAGTTTTTAGAATGCCTTAAAGAAGACTACCTGAAGAGGTTCCTAGAAAGGACGATGATTGTCTTAAAGAAGACTACCTAGAAAGGTTCTTAGAAAAATAATGTCTTAAATAAGACTACCTGAAGAGGTTTCTGAAGATGACGAGAGACACCTGGAAAAGTTTGTAGAAAAAACGAGAGGATGTGTCTTAAAGAAGACTATTTGAAAAGGGCTCCTAGAAAGGATAATAGATATTTGAGCATGTCTTAAAGAAGATTGCCTGAAAGGATTAAGAGACGTTTTAGAGAAAATTACCTAAAAAGGTTCCTAGAAAGGATGTAAGAATAGTATTAACACCATCGCATATGAAGTGACCTTTGCAACGTGCCCCCAGGTAATGGACTTGCCCCATGGGCTATTCAGAGTCCTTGAGAGATCCCATGGATCTTGATTAGATTGCCCCAGATTGATAGGACAACAACGGGCTATGCCCTGTGTATACAATAGCCATCCGATTCAGGCGTAAGAGATATTTCTTCTTTGATATGCTTTTAAAGTTATCTCGCCTGTCAGTAGGTTTTTAGCCATTAGCCATGCCCCACGCGACTTCTCCCTAATGTTAAAACATTTGAATCCACATAGACAAGTGTACTTTATAATGAAATTCATAAGATGCGAATGCATATGTCTGTCTTGAAAGTTTAAAAACATTTTTCAGTAAAACAAAGCTATTTTTTTTTTAAGAAAGTGATATCAACTCAAAAGTTATAGTAGACCTTAAGGAGTCGGGATACCTTTTTGTAACGGTATGCTTTCGAACTAACCATGCTTTAGTTAGGACTTTTAAGGGTTGTAACGTGGCCTGGTTCACGGTTTTGAGAAACAAAGGATAATGGCTCAAAGTTTATTTGTACCCATCCCAATCTTCGTGACGTTCTCCAGTCCTACGCTCAGTTAACTATGCATTTAGGCTCCAAAAGACTTTGGGAATTATAACATTGACATTTATGATGGTTCAAAAACCAAAGGTTCATCTACAGAGGCAGTCACCCTCCTTTTGTAATATCTTCCTTTTGTCGAGGGTATGTAGTGACTTCTTTTTTCACTTTATTATCCCTAATTTTTGCCTGCACTGTTTATTTAAAACTACAGTCAGCGGGATGCCCCAATTTTGCCTAAGTCTCCTTAATAGGTTTTGACTTGGCGGGCCTTGCGTTGTTTTTTCTTTTTCTTTGCGGACATTAACTGCCAGGCTTAATTATGACGGAGAACCATCAGTGATTATGTTCAAAGGAACAATTTGGGATAATCAAGTTAACTGAACAGCTACCCTACCCCAGGTTATACTTTGAGGGTTTTTATTTTGTACGTGAAGGAAAACTCCTACTTCTTAGGCTCAAAGGGGTTGGCGAAGGATTAACATCCTTATATCTCCACTGTATTGGAATTGAAACAATGCCTGTACATCGTCAACACGGTCTGTTCGAAAGCGTACTGTATGAGATTGCGGTATCGTTTTCGTCATTCTCCCTCCAAAGGCTTACAGTTTTAACGAGAGTCGAATATCACAAAAGGAGAAAACCAAGTAAAAACCAGTTTTAAATATAGTGAAAACACTAGGAATAATCCAAGACACACGTAAGCAATGCATTAATGATTATTGTAAAGTACATAGCGTCTGTCATACGACAAATGTTTAAACAAACAGAAAAGAGATTGCGAATGCAAATGAAACTAATGATCTAAGAATCCCTCCTTCTAGACATCCATAGCATTAGACTTGTGCGGCTCTTTAGGCTGGCCGGACTCAATGACCCCTTCTTCAATTAAATCTTGCTTCCCCTCCACCATGCCTATGCATCCTTGTTCAAGATATTGCCCCCAGTTGGACTAATCTTTTCCCCACAAACCGTTGTAAGGTGTTCTCGTAAGCTTTGTTGCGTTCTAAGATGAACCCCTTTATAAGTAGATACCCCTTAAGTGCATCTATGGGGGAACTTCTTTGTTGAACCAACTCCTGCTCGGTAACGGCCTCTATTGCGTCGACTGCCCCAACATGAGGAGGCATAGGCGCGGGCGTAGTTTGTATAATGAAGGGCAACCTTTTCTCCTTGTAGGACCAAGCTCTTTTGAACATTCAATGGTTGATTCTCCTATCTCCACATTTTAGGGCTCTTCTTGAGTTCATTTATGAGTCTCAGGAAATCAGCTAGCGTAGTTGTTGATTAGATAAGGGTGAAGACAAAAATGCAAATGTAAATGTATGGTCGCATGAAAATGCAAATGCATGCGTATGCGAAAGACTCCTCGTATCATAATTCCTTGTACGCAATGCAGATGGGTGACATGTAATCCTAGGGAGAGCCTTAGAGGCGACATTAGACCCTATTGAAATCCTTGCAAGATAGATGTTATGACCCGCCAATGGAAATCCCTTAGATTAGGGAGTATGCAGAAGGTAGCGACTGGTGACCGTTCAAGACAGTCACCAAGTCTCATGGCCATCGAGAGGCCAATCAACGTGTACCAATGAAGTTGTCCCTCGTGGGAAGGTTCTCTATGCGGAACACAACCTATTTAAGGACGATATCGGATGAAATGAAATCCCTACAGGCTAGGGATGAAAGATGTATAGACGGAAA
The DNA here is from genome assembly GCF_029867415.1 of Vicia villosa. Lineage (NCBI taxonomy): Eukaryota > Viridiplantae > Streptophyta > Magnoliopsida > Fabales > Fabaceae > Vicia > Vicia villosa. Next base: position 89,220,999 of record NC_081185.1, on the reverse strand, counting down.
TCCAAATCCTACAAGTTAGAGGGTGCGCGGGAACAAGCATGGAGTGACCGTTCAGGACAGTCACTAGATCTCATAGCCATCGAGAGGCCAATCGAACGCATGCTAATAAAGTTGTCCTTCGTATGAGGGATGTGATTTTTGTTTAGAAATGGAATCTCTATAGGATAGGGGACACGTAGATGTACCTGCAAAATTAAAATGCCAGACATTCGCAGTATATAGATTGCACATATATAATAAGCACGTAAGCACATAAGCCCTAGGTTCATAGGTTCGACGTAACGGCTTAGGGTACCTACCCTTCCCATTGGTATGTTCTAGAAGGTCTCATGGGGTCGTTCGTAGCCGCCGAGACTTTTTGTCTCTTTGGATTTTAGGACAACTCATTTTATCCATGAGGTTGGAGTTTTAGGGGTAGGTTCCCAGAGAGATCAGCTAAATACCCAGTCCAGCCCTCAACAAGGTCGAGCCTCGTATCAGACCTTTCCGAATATTCAACCCACTCTGAGTGGAATTATAATAAGACTCGTATGTGATGTAATTCCCCTCTGGTCATTATTATAATTCCCACGCTTAGGTTTAACAACAATCACATATAAAACCCAACAGTGCAGATTATAACAATTAAGCATTTTATACAGATATGACAAATAAACATTTAATGAAAACAATAAATAAATAAATAAATAAAGAATTAAATATTTATTATTAAAAAAATAAACCTTCCCCCAAACCCTAAAAATGGCAAAATGTCTAAATAATTTGCCAAACCTAAATAATTTGCCAAACCTAAACCCTCTCAAGCCTTAGGAGCATAATAATTCACCATTGATGATTTTCCCCAGCAGAGTCGCCAGCTGTAGCAACCTGCCCTAAAAATTAATGTTTTAGAGCCGCCACCTATTCTGAAGGGCGAATAGGAAACCCTACGCAGTTTAGAGATCGGGGTAAGTTATTATAATCAGGTCGAGGGAAGGTGTTAGGCACCCTCAACCCTTTCCTATTGGCTTTGAATCTAAGGGTCAAGTTTTATGGCTAAAAGTTAAGGTTAATAGCTAAGGAATTGAATAGGAAAAAATTGAGATTTTAAGTGAATTGAGATTTTAGAGAGGGGGACTCGCCTTGGTTATCCAAGTGCCTACGTATCTCCTTAGGGAGAATCAGAGTCAACGTAGTTCGAGCACAGGGTTGTACGCCTTTGAATTAGAATTTGATATGGAAGTGTTTGAAGGCTTTTTGAATGGCCTATCGTAGTTTTAGAAGTTGTGATTTGAAAGGCATTTTGAATTGTCTGATTGAAAAGGATGAAAATCCGTAGTGTCGTGGTTTAGTGTGTTTTAGGTTTGGGCATACAACCCTGATTTAATATGTCACCGTTAGTTGCGATGACCAATAGATTTGGTCAGTATAGCTAACGGATTACGGGGCATTGCTGGTTACTCAGATCGATAGATTGATCGTCGCGGGCAGCAAATTAAATGTATTTTAGATCTTAATTTTTATCTCTCGTCTAATGCGACTAATAGGTTTAGTCGGGTCGAGGAGAGAATTATTCAACAATTAATTAAATTTGAATTTTTACCCATAATGGGATTGGGCAAACCCTACTGCCGGGTCGACTAGGGTTTATTTATAATTTTAATTATTAAAATAATTAAATCAATTAAGTCGAGTAATCGACATAATTGAATAATTCGGATGAATTATAATATTCCTAACTCTAATCCTAGTTCTATTATTCAAAACCTAATTATATTCCTAATCCTAACATAATTAATTAAACCTAAGAAATTAAGATTAACCATTTAATTATATACATAATATAAAAAAAACAATTTAATAAAACCTGGAAAAAGATCCTGTGCAGCTCCTTTGTGAGGGTGCATGGTGCACCTTGCAATCCTGACACGTTAGATGGGACTATAGGAGATATGATGGCTGAGCATGGAGGATGTACAGTGGTCATTCGTTGGGATGCTGCATAGAACTTATGAACAAATGTGGGCAAACAAACACCAAAAATAATTGTTGACGCCAGGAATCGAGCATGCGTCCCAACACTTACATGCCCCTGAAATTCACCAACTGAGCTGTGTCGCACGCTCGCGAAATGATGAACAGAGTCGCCACCAATATATTTATCCCAAAGAGGGAAAGGAATATCAGAAAACCTGGAATAAATAAAGGATAAGAAAAAGGTCTTTCGACCAGAGATCAAGGTACGGGAGTCGGTTACGCAAGGGGAAGGTACTAGCACCCCTCACGCCCATCGTACTCGATGGTATCCACCTATGTTTGTTGCTATCTAAAGGGTGTATAAATCTAAAGCTTAATTACTAAGGGAATGCATGCAAAACAAGAAAAGGAAACACGAGGAAAATAAGGATTATAAATAGTTGTGCTCGCTTAGGCCCCGCGACCCAATGCCTACGTATCCTTTTCAGGAATCAGAGCGCCGTAGTTCGGCTCTTTAGTTTTTGTTTGTTTTTGTGTTTTTTAGTTGAACAGTTACATTCGCACTCCGCTGCTCGACCTCTGGAGTCTTAAGCTGGGAATGAAGTGGAAATAACATGTCCGATTAGGAGAAAGAATGCCCTGAAGGCAAGAGAAAGGATGCCTCGGAGGCAAGGGAGATAAGAGAGAAAATTGGTTTGTGTTTTTTATGTAACTTCATGATGAACAAAACCCAATACAAGGTTTCGCACCACTTCATTACTTTGTTTAGGTCTGAGCCTTTATTAAGTATCTTAAATGTTTTTGGTTGAGTGTTTTTTAAGGGAATTTACTTTGCGATTCGAATCACATAAAAATGTATAATGATCAAGAAGCAGATTAGGGAATGAATCCCACTCACTTCTATCCCATTATGTAATGTTCGAGAAACAGATTAGGGAATGAATCCCACTCATTTCTATCCCATTAGTTAATGTTCGAGAAACAGATTAGGGAATGAATCCCACTCATTTCTCTCCCATTAAGTAGTGACCGAGAAACAGATTAAGGAATGAATCCCACTCATTTCTATGCCACTAAGTGATTGAGAAACAGATTAGGGAATGAATCCCACTCATTTCTCTATCACTTTCTTAATGTGATTCGTATCTCTATTTGTTAATGTTTTAATGTTGAAAGAGAAAAAGGAGAAGAAAACTAGCTTAAGATGAATAACTAGCCTAAGTGTTTAAAAGGGAATTTCTAGATCCTAATGTTATCATGGTTTCTACCTAAAGTTAGGAATATAAGGAAAAAAGACTAAACCTAATAGTTATGGAGATTATAGGTCCTAAATCTAAAGGAATGAGATTACACGCACAAGCAAAGATCAAAATTACAAGTAAACAATGATACAAAAATAGTGCAAAAATGACTAAAAGAATGACTTGAAATATGGTACAAAACATGGAAGCAAATGATGCAAAATGTAGTACCAAAAGTGAATTAAAGGACTATTATTTTTATTGATTTTTATATGACAAAGAACAAGAATTCTAATCAAGCAAAAGAATTAAAATACAAGCCTAAACTAAAGTTTTTAGTGATTATTTTTCTATGTCAAAATTGTGTATTAAAGGTCTAAAATGATGGTAGAAAATTAGTATTTTTATTGCCTAAAAGGAAGTGGGAAAAAACTAAGTAAAAAGGCCTAAAATTCTAGCAATTTTAAATAGAGTCAGGGGGGTGTAATCTGAATTACTGGGTGTGATTAGCAGCAGGGCGCAGGGCCCAGCCCAAAGGATGTTTTTTTGTTCACAGATTTTTGCCAGAAGAATTATGGGCTCAGAGGGGTGTAGCCAGCAATTGGCGCTGAGCCCAAACAGGAAGGCCTAAAAGGGCGTTTTGTTTACAGATTTTGTTGCCAGAAAGAACCTTAACGGGCCAAATGGGGGTGGATGTAAGCAATTTCGTAATAGGCCCAAAGAGGCTCTTGTGTTGATCCAGTTGATATCATTACTCAGATTTTAACGTTGATTCAATTATTGTTAGTTAGGTGCATACTTATGTTACATTAACACATTAGTTAGCATGATTATACGTTACCAACTTAACACCAAACTTTATGTAAAATATAATTAACTGATAAAATTGAAAAGGGGAATTTAGGGTTTGTTTGCGCCGTTTCACATTCTCAGACTAGACACTCTCTATTCGTATCTCTCTCGTCTCTCTCACTCAAAACAATCGCCAGAAATCGCTCCGCCACGCCGGAGACGGCGGAGCCCGACCGACAGCAGTAATCGAAGCCTCTATCTTCACTTATTTCGCCTCCCACTCTCATCTATGACCTTAATTTCCTCGTAACCTTACTCTATCTCCCTAATCTGAATAGATCGCAAACCCTAAATCCGAAGAGAAAACCAAATAAACACCACTAGCTACAAATCCTAAATCAAGATCATGGGGGAAAACTCGGAGATGCTCATACCACACCACAACATCAAGAACAGCAAGAGATGAAGAAGGAGGAGTCGATTCGAAGACTTACCTGGATGACGAAGATGGCGACAATCGTTGAGGAAAACAGGAGGAGAGAATCCAAAGCTCTTCAGTGTGCGAAATAAACGCAGTTGAGGAACTTCACAAATTCTTCAGGTGATTCTTTAGATTTCCACGCCTTCTCTTTGTTCTTGCTTGCGATATCTTCTTCTTCTACTATTCTTTTTCTGGATTTCTGCGTTTTCGTGATTGTCGTTGTTGAGAGTGCGTGAGATTATTGTAGTTGCAAAGCGTTTGAGTGTTGAAAGATGGAAGCTAAGCTCATTCCATTAAAGCTTCAATGAGAAGCTTTAATGGAGGTTGACGGTGAGAGCTTTGAGTATGGGTGAAGAATGTGATTGAAGGTGAGAGAGAGAGAAGGGATGAAGATGAATCTCTGTGAACAATGGTGAAGAAGTGGTGGTGAGGAATGGAAGCAGAACCTCATAATCGTGGAGGTGATGAGAATATATAGAGGTTGAGAGTGAAATTCAGTTTAGGGAGGAGATTCTGAGCCATTGGATTAGAGGGAGTTAGTTATGAGATTAAGGGTGAGGATTGAGTTAAGTGTAGAGGTTAGTTACATTCTGTTATAGGTTGTTATGTAGGTTGAGAATTTGTTAGGAAACTGTTGAATGGTTGTTAATTCTGTTAGAAGTTTGTTAGGTAATTAGTTATATATAACTGAATCGGTTAGGGGTTAGTGTAATGTATAACTGTTAATTGGTTAAGAAAACTGTTATGGGAAGTTAGTTATACAATTGGAAATTGGTTGAAGGGTTCTGTTAGAAGGTTAGGACTGGTTGAGTTTAGTTTACTGTAGTTCAGTTAGTAAAATGCTATGGTTAGGATTGGTAGAAAGTAAAGTGAAACTGTTAGTGAATACTAGTGAGTTTGGGACTGTTATGAGAATCAAGAGTGGGTTAGCAAAGTCAGTTATGAATGGGTTATTGGTAATCAAATAAAACTGAGATTTTTTTTTGTTATCAAATGGTTTTAGAGGTGCTGTTTGGAGCGTGAGGTTCTGCTATGTGTGGCTACTGATGTTAGGAGTAGAGCATGTTTGTGGGTGATTGTGAGTCAGTTTGAACCAATTTCCTTGCTCATTTTCTGTCTGCACTATATGTGTTCGTGCACTGAATCTGAACCTGAGCATTTGCATTAGTGATGTAGAATTATCTTTGGTGTTTGAATGTATATGTGGATGAGTACATGTGTGCAAGGCTGTACGGTGTATAGGATTGATATTGAATGAATGGTGTGATTTGAAATGTGTTTGAATACAGTTTGGTTGCTACTTGCAATGGTAGGTCTTCATATTGGACTTATTATGGACTGGTCCCTTTTTTTTTGTTGGATATTTATTTACAAGTGTGACTGCTAGTAGTGATAACTTTCTCTTCTTTGTGACAGGTTGCAGCATGCTGTGATATGAACCTGATGTGTGCCATGAACAGGAGCAAAGCGTTTTCGTAATGGTCATGCTTGGAACTCGATGACGATGACGCTTGGATTTGTGATGTATGATGGATGATCATAGTCAATACAAGGAGGCGGCAGCACGGCGGAATTGTAGATTGGAAGGACAAGCCTCTTTTTTTTTGTACTTCCCTTGTATAATGTGACACGTCTTGTTACCGTGGCCATATAAAATTTGAAATTGATGAATACCGTGAACTTGGACTGAATAAACCTTGTTTACATGCCTTTGTCTTGTAACTTCAATTTTGTCATTTTTTGTAATGGGATAATTGTGTTGTAATAGACTTGAGATGAACTTGTATGGAATGGATCCAAAACCAAAGTATTTCTTCGACTCTTCCGCGTATCCCACTTGAATGAATCAAAACTTATTTGAATTTGAATCCCTGATGAAATCACATGCACTTGATGTTCTGGAGAAACCTTGATAAAGTCGACGTAGATTGATAACCTTAAATGAAGAGGAGAGCCTTATACCATAGAGACCATTAATTACCAATGTCCTTGACCCCATACTAAGTTAATGATTAATGATGCATGATTTTATTGATGACCTAAGATGTAAATGAATGAGATATGTAAGCCAATTAAGAATAATTAGATGGGCAAATTTTGGGGTGCAACAGCTGCCCCTATTTAATCATCTTTAACCTGATGGTGAGATTGGCGTTAGCCTTTCGAATATTCAAGGTGGAAGAAGATTAAATACCAAAAGAACCTGAAAATTTGCCTGATAAGAGATAGGATCCACTGGGGAAGAAATTGTGTCAAATCCACTGAGGAAGATTGTATCAACTCTGGATTGAGCAAATTAACTCTGGGTTAGAAATGAAATGAACATCAACTCTGGGTTGAAAAAGAAAAGTGGGTCAACGGGAAGTCAACTCTGGGTTGAGAAAGAAAGAAAGAAGATCAACTCTGGGTTGAGAGAGAGTAATTGGATAACAACTATGGGTTGAAAGTGGAAAAATGAACAATTAGAAATGACCGTCAACTCTGGGTTGAGTGGGAAGAATAAAAGGTAACCGTCAACTCTGGGTTGAGTGGGAAGAATAAAAGGTAACCGTCAACTCTGGGTTGAGTGGGAAGAATAAAAGGTAACCGTCAACTCTGGGTTGAGTGGGAAAGGAGAAAAATCAACTCTGGGTCGAATAAAAGATAACCGTCAACTCTGGGTTGAGTGAGAAAAGAAAAGATAACCGTCAACTCTGGGTTTAGTGGGAAAGGAGAAAAGATAACCGTCAACTCTGGGTTGAGTGAGAAAAGAATAAAAGATAACCGTCAACTCAGGGTTGAGTGGGAAAAGAAGAAATTAATTCTGGATTGAACAAAGGATAACCGTCAACTCAGGGTTGAGTGGGGAAAAGGAAAGGATCAACTCTGGGTTGAAATAAGGATAACCGTCAACTCTGGGTTGAGTGGGAAAAGAAATGGATCAACTCTGGGTTGAATAAAAGGTAACCGTCAACTCTGGGTCGAGAGGGAAAAGATAATTAACTCGGGGTTAAAAGATGAAAGGGAAATCAACTCTGGGTCGAACACAAAAACATCAACTCTGGGTTGAAAAGGGGATAACCGTCAACTCTGGGTTGAGTGGGAAGAGATAATTAACTCGGAGTTAAAAGATGAAAAGGAAATCAACTCTGGGTTGAACACAAAGACATCAACTCTGGGTTGAAGAAAGACGAACATGATTGACTTTGGGAGATGACACCACAATGGTAACTCTGAGTGATCCAGTGGAATATCGATTGAATGTTTGTAGGGACCTCATCTGATGAGAAACTTGGCTTATGCTTCACATGCAATGTTTGATTTATTTTATGCACTTCTGAAGATGCGATGCAATGATTTCTATATGCAGTGTACTGATTGATTAGGGTTTTTGCTTTGATGTGGAATAGATTAGGTGGAGTTCTGAAACTCTGTTTGAGAATCAATGTGGGGTGGATGCCCCTGATTTGTTGATGATTGGATCATGTGGGAGAAATGATAATGAAAATGCAATGATATGCATGATGTATGTATGATTATGAATGGAATGATTGTTTCCAAGGTACCAGGGATGGATGGAGAGTGCCTTTGTAGAAATGTCATAGCTTGAAGAATAGCCCTTGTGAAGGTGAGGTGTTTGGCTTGACCCCTCGACACTTGTCTCGATATCTGACACTTGAATGAAGATGGAGAAATGAATTGTCACTAGCTTGCCCCAGCTTGTATGATCTTTTGAGATAGGACTCTGATAATGCTTGAATTATGGAGATTTGAAATGGTCTGCCCTAGTGTAGATCAAGGGATGAATGCCCCAGATTGAAAGGAATTATTCCACCAAGTGAGTACTTCAGATATTTACTCAGTGGATGAGCAACCTTTGCTTTTGTAAGATTACTCGATGGAATTTCAATGTTGAACTTTCCTTGGTATCAAGTACTTGCTTTCAGATTAGAGACAATTCTGTTTTAAAAAGGATAATGAGAATGCAATGCACATGTTAATCTCAAAGAAAAGTTTTATTTGTCAAAATGCTGTACTGATACTAACACAAATGACACAGCAACATTAGGAGTCAGTTTTGACATGATTTCACAGTTTGTATGCTTTCAGAACGAACCCTGCTTCAATTAGGACTTTTGAGGGTTGTAACGTGGCCGGGTTCACGGTTTAAGAAACAAAGGATAAAGGCTCAAGTTCTACTTAACCCACCCCTTCTTCGTGATGTCCTCCAGTCCTATGTTCAGCTTAGTTTGACACGAGTGTTCGTCTTTCAGGAAGGGTTGTAATGGATGAGGATCCTTTATAGCTTTGATGGAGGTGGCAGCCACCCTTTCGTGCTTTCATTGATGATTATAACAACTTGTCCCTTGGAGGATTTTTGTTCTTGTTCTTTTCTTTTGCTTTCCCTAACTTTTGCCTGGACAGAAAGTTTCTTTTGATTTTGGTTTTCATTGTCCAGCGGGATATGCCCTAATTTTTGCCTAAGTCATTTGCTTCAAAGCTTTTCCTTTCTTCTTTTTTTTGACTTAGCGGGCTATTGTTTCTTTTTTTTTATCACAATTCATAACTTTCTTTTCATTCTTTTTTTTTTGTCTCATTCGGGAACAAGTTGTATGACTTTTGTGATTGACTTGATGAAAAGGTTGTGACTGCCTTCTTCTTAGTGAATGAGAGACTTCCATTTTGGATAGTGCTCTTCCTTCTTTGTTGCGAGAGATAGAATATGATTGATCCTCTGATGGAATACCTGAAAGTTGAGCGCTCGGTCGCACTAACTGAAGACTACCCTGCCCCTGGTTAAGATTGAGGGTTTTGTAATTTTTTGAAAAGAAACTACTACTCCTTAGGCTCAAAGGGGTTGACGAATGTTTCACTCCCTTATAACTCCGGTGTTTGGGAATTCGAAACAATGCCTGTACATCGTCAACAGGATCTTTGTTCTAAAAGCATACAATTAGTAGTTCATGTGTTTTTGATTTTTCATCATTCTCCTTTTTAATTGCTTAAGACAAATGAGTTGAATGAACATAACGACAAAAATGAAATGATTTGAGAAAAACATGTATATTACATTATTTTTATTTATTCAAATAGAATGAGTTTCTTACAATGAGAAGTACTTGATAACAACAAAAGTAATAGAATTGAAAGTACATGAGAAATCTATACAATGGCAAGCTTGGCCTTATTCTAATGCAAATGAAATGTCCTCAAACATAAAGTCTTCATGGTCCACTGGTGGAAGCTCCATTATGAGGTGGCATGGGGTTGTTGATCACATTAGGTGCCATAGGTGCAAACTCAATCTCTTTTGCATCAAGCAAATCCTGAACTTTGTCTTTGAGAACTCTGCATTCTTCAGTAGTGTGACCAGATCCTCCTGAGTGGAATTCACATTTGGCATTAATCTTGTAATTTGGAGGGAGAGGATCGGGAGGAGGCCTAGCTTCCGCTAATTGAACCAGTTTGAGGTCGAGCAAGCGAGCAAGAAGTTGGCTATAAGACATTGGTACACGATCATACACCCTTTTTGGCCTATTCTGCCTCTGTTGACCTTGTCTCCGTTGATAACCTTGTTGTTGGAAACCTTGTTGTTGTTGTTGAACATATTGTTGATAAGGAACCCAAGGTTGTTGACCAACAGGTGCCACATAATCTTGAGGAGCGGTGGCGGTCACTTGATAATAAGGAGCTTGATCTTGAGCAGAAACAACACTAGTCTCGCCTTCCTTCTTCTTGATGAAATTACCTTGAGGCTTCTTGTACCCATATTGATTAGCAGCAGTAACATTGGCGGGATTCTGGATCTTACCAATTTTCAAGCCATTCTCAATTCTTTTACCAATCCTGACCAGATCGGAGAAGCCAGAAGAAACACTACCCACCATCCTTTCATAGTAGTGCCCCTGAAGAGTATTCATGAACATATCAACCAGTTCGGATTCAGAAAGTGGTGGATTAACTTGAGCAGCCATTTCTCTCCACCTTTGGGCATATTCTTTGAATGTCTCATTGGTCCTTTGCACTTGATTTTGTAGTTGCAACCTAGTCGGTGCCATGTCAATGTTGTATTGATATTGCTTGAGGAAGGCATCAGACAAATCCTTCCAAGATCGGATTCTATTGCGCTCCAGGTTCATATACCAGTTCAAAGATGCTCCAGACAAGCTATCTTGAAAGCAATGGATGAACAATGAGTCATTGTGAATGTGAGAAGCCATCTTACGACAATACATGATGATATGGCTCTTTGGACAGCTTAAACCCTTGTACTTCTGAAAGTCGGGAGTCTTGAACTTGGGAGGAATAACTAGATTAGGAACTAAGCACATCTCTTTAGCGTCCATCCCATAGGCACTAAAACCTTCAATAGCTCGAATCCTTTCCTCAAGAATTTGATACTTCTCAACAGATCTCTCAACGTGTCGAGCTCTTTCAACAGTTGGTATTGGGTGCATTTCTGGATTAGCAGACTGAGGACCACAGAAAGCAGGATAAGGAATCTCTGTATGAGGAGGTGGAGTAGGAAATGGGAAAACAGGCCCAGTTATAGTTGGCACTCCAGAAGTTATGGGCATGGGTCCTCCTTGGTTTGAAGCTCCAAGAGTATCAGCAGTCATGAAGCTGAATGACATCCCAAGAGTAGCATTAGTCCTTGGTTGGAACTCAAGTGGAGTAGAAGAAGGTGGAATGACATCAGGTTGACTAGCAGCAAGTTGATTAGCAACAACAGGAATCTCTTGCACAACAGGAACCCTTTCATTTCTCAAAGCTTGGAGGGCTTCCAAAATAGCATCAACCTTGCCTTTCATTTGATCCATCTCTTCTCTAATGGCAGCTTGATCTTGCTCATAGTTCTCCATGATTCTTCTTCTGTGAGCTCTTGTCAGATATCGGTGTGGAGGAATCGTCTTGACTGATCTGATGGAGAGGAAGAGTGGTAAGAGTCTTGGTAACCATGGATGCTAATGCATGAATGCAAAAATGTCAATGATGATGCAAATGCAACATAAATTGGATCAAGGATCAAGGCCTCTTGGACAACAGCTTCTCATGGCCAATAAGATATGGTCGAACCCTCCAGATTCAGAGGTTCGACGTTGCTTTCTGGATAAATAGCTCGTGCATAAGTCAAAGATGGTCGAACCCTCCAGATTCAGAGGTTCGACGTTGATTCTGATAGATAACCTTTGCATAAGTCACATAAGGTCAAACCTTCCAGATTCGGAGGTTCGACGTTGATTAAGATAGATAGTCTGAATGGCATAGGGTAGGATGGAGGCATGTTTTCCTGCAAAACAAAATTTCCCAACCCCTCTCACAGGTATGGTCTAGTATAAGGTAGGTTAAAAGGTCTCCAGCGTTAACAGTTCTCTTGAGACACCATCATTGTTGCAAATACATGCCAACAATGGTATCCCATTTGAACCTCAACTGGTCGTGGGTCTCATGATCGCAATCAACAGAACCTGACATTCTGTTGGCGTCATGACTATCCACTCTATCCTAGGTAGCCTAAATAACACTCTGGCCTGGGTATTGGGCCTTTTACCTCAAATCAGTAACATCCCATCCCAACAGAACAACATAATAATCATAGTATATGAAAATAAAATGCGATACATAAAGAAATAAAGCAATAAAGCAATAAATAAACACCCAAAGAAAGGAAACAAACAAAAGCTAGGATCGACGAAGCTTCCCCAGCAGAGTCGCCAGCTGTCGCACGCTCGCGAAATGATGAACAGAGTCGCCACCAATATATTTATCCCAAAGAGGGAAAGGAATATCAGAAAACCTGGAATAAAGAAAGGATAAGAAAAAGGTCTTTCGACCAGAGATCAAGGTACGGGAGTCGGTTACGCAAGGGGAAGGTACTAGCACCCCTCACGCCCATCGTACTCGATGGTATCCACCTATGTTTGTTGCTATCTAAAGGGTGTATAAATCTAAAGCTTAATTACTAAGGGAATGCATGCAAAACAAGAAAAGGAAACACGGGGAAAATAAGGATTATAAATAGTTGTGCTCGCTTAGGCCCCGCGACCCAATGCCTACGTATCCTTTTCAGGAATCAGAGCGCCGTAGTTCAGCTCTTTAGTTTTTGTTTGTTTTTGTGTTTTTTAGTTGAACAGTTACATTCGCACTCCGCTGCTCGACCTCTGGAGTCTTAAGCTGGGAATGAAGTGGAAATAACATGTCCGATTAGGAGAAAGAATGCCCTGAAGGCAAGAGAAAGGATGCCTCGGAGGCAAGGGAGATAAGAGAGAAAATTGGTTTGTGTTTTTTATGTAACTTCATGATGAACAAAACCCAATACAAGGTTTCGCACCACTTCATTACTTTGTTTAGGTCTGAGCCTTTATTAAGTATCTTAAATGTTTTTGGTTGAGTGTTTTTTAAGGGAATTTACTTTGCGATTCGAATCACATAAAAATGTATAATGATCAAGAAGCAGATTAGGGAATGAATCCCACTCACTTCTATCCCATTATGTAATGTTCGAGAAACAGATTAGGGAATGAATCCCACTCATTTCTATCCCATTAGTTAATGTTCGAGAAACAGATTAGGGAATGAATCCCACTCATTTCTCTCCCATTAAGTAGTGACCGAGAAACAGATTAAGGAATGAATCCCACTCATTTCTATGCCACTAAGTGATTGAGAAACAGATTAGGGAATGAATCCCACTCATTTCTCTATCACTTTCTTAATGTGATTCGTATCTCTATTTGTTAATGTTTTAATGTTGAAAGAGAAAAAGGAGAAGAAAACTAGCTTAAGATGAATAACTAGCCTAAGTGTTTAAAAGGGAATTTCTAGATCCTAATGTTATCATGGTTTGTACCTAAAGTTAGGAATATAAGGAAAAAAGACTAAACCTAATAGTTATGGAGATTATAGGTCCTAAATCTAAAGGAATGAGATTACACGCACAAGCAAAGATCAAAATTACAAGTAAAAATTACAAGTAAACAATGATACAAAAATAGTGCAAAAATGACTAAAAGAATGACTTGAAATATGGTACAAAACATGGAAGCAAATGATGCAAAATGTAGTACCAAAAGTGAATTAAAGGACTATTATTTTTATTGATTTTTATATGACAAAGAACAAGAATTCTAATCAAGCAAAAGAATTAAAATACAAGCCTAAACTAAAGTTTTTAGTGATTATTTTTCTATGTCAAAATTGTGTATTAAAGGTCTAAAATGATGGTAGAAAATTAGTATTTTTATTGCCTAAAAGGAAGTGGGAAAAAACTAAGTAAAAAGGCCTAAAATTCTAGCAATTTTAAATAGAGTCAGGGGGTGTAATCTGAATTACTGGGTGTGATTAGCAGCAGGGCGCAGGGCCCAGCCCAAAGGATGTTTTTTTGTTCACAGATTTTTGCCAGAAGAATTATGGGCTCAGAGGGGTGTAGCCAGCAATTGGCGCTGAGCCCAAACAGGAAGGCCTAAAAGGGCGTTTTGTTTACAGATTTTGTTGCCAGAAAGAACCTTAACGGGCCAAATGGGGGTGGATGTAAGCAATTTCGTAATAGGCCCAAAGAGGCTCTTGTGTTGATCCAGTTGATATCATTACTCAGATTTTAACGTTGATTCAATTATTGTTAGTTAGGTGCATACTTATGTTACATTAACACATTAGTTAGCATGATTATACGTTACCAACTTAACACCAAACTTTATGTAAAATATAATTAACTGATAAAATTGAAAAAGGGGAATTTAGGGTTTGTTTGCGCCGTTTCACATTCTCAGACTAGACACTCTCTATTCGTATCTCTCTCGTCTCTCTAACTCAAAACAGTCGCCGGAAATCGCTCCGCCGCGCCGGAGACGGCGGAGCCCGACCGACAGCAGTAATCGAAGCCTCTATCTTCACTTATTTCGCCTCCCACTCTCATCTATGACCTTAATTTCCTCGTAACCTCACTCTATCTCCCTAATCTGAATAGATCGCAAACCCTGATTCCGAAGAGAAAACCAAATAAACACCAATAGCTACAAATCCTAAATCAAGATCATGGGGGAAAACTCGGAGATGCTCATACCACACTGTCATACCCCAATTTTTGACCTAAGATACCACCTCATATCATTGCATATGCATCATTTGCATCTCTAACAAATTGCATAGCTTGTGTTTGCTACTTGTGACTCAGCAGGGTTTAATCAAGAAATCACTCATCAGTACAAGTAACAATCAATTAGGGTTTTGTTCTCCCTTCATCTCAAATGAATCACCTTCATCAATAATCAACATTTGGTCCTCAGAGATTCATTTCAACAAGCTCAAAGGCACTGAATCAACCAGATCAGGGTTTTGACTAAAGATAGCATACTCCTGACTTTTGCTCAGGATTTGACCTAGTGACTTGGGACATGACCTCAAGATCCCAAGTGCATCATTTTGACCTAATCCATTGGCTCATAACATCTCCTACACAAGGATTGATCAACAGTGAAATTTCAAATCCTCAGATCAGGGTTTTTGAACTATCAGGGACCAAAATCAGGGATCACATTTGGGAAACCCTAAAAACCCCCAGGGGTTCAATCAAAGGTTTCAATCATCTTTAAATAATCCCTATGACAATATCCAATGGAAATTACATCTCAATTCAAGATCCACAGTCATCAATTTCATCTGGTCGACAATTAGGGTTTTGACCTAATTCACTGAACAACTGACTTTTTAATCAGGACATGGTGCCACAACTCAAACCATGGCTCAATATCCTCTAATGCCTCAATATGATCAATTCATACCATTCATATGGTGAGGATAGCCTGTTTCATTTGAAATCTCCAGAAACGCGATTCGTCTGAAAAAGTCAACTGTACAGGATCACCATTGACTTTTGGGGAATTTTGGTCGACCATGACTTTTGAAGTTTTGAATCATCAATATATGATATATGAAGTCATTTGATCAAGAAAAATCAAGAAAATCAATCAAGAATCAAAAAGTCAAAAGTTTGACTTTTCATACTTAGAAAAATTTCTAAGTGTTTTTCATGGTTTTTTCCAAACTTTGAAAGGGAATTTCTCCAAATTTCACCTACAAACTGAAAAAAACTTCCAACATGAAAGTTGTAGATTTTGATCCAATAAACAACTTTGACACATATAAATTTTTTCCATAAGATCAACCATTTAAGAGATATGGAGCTTCAAAGTTGACATCTTTTGAAAGTTTCACTTAAAACTTCATTTTCTTCAAAGTTCATGGATCTTTTTCACCCACTTCCTTAAGGATCTTGAAGAAACTTTCAACTAGGGTTTTGAAGTATGCAATATGAGCTTTCCAAAATGTCCAAGAGCATGAAAAAATATGGAGCATAGCTATGGTTTTGAATTTTGCAATTAGAGGTCATTATGCATGAAATTACAAGCCATTTTCACTAAGTTCAATACTATATGGCCTATAATTCAAGTGATGACACACCAAAGCAATGATTGAATGATATTTTTCTGATTTGAGATCAGAATGGAAAGAGATAAGAAGCTTAGAGAAATAACCATGGTTAAGTCACTTTAACCATATGCATTAAATGGTAAGATTCCTTTCTATCTCCAAATGCCAAATCATCACTTCTTGAAGCAAGTTGCAAAGTTCTGAGTTCAGAACTCTTGGCCTATAAATAGAGGTCCAAACTTCATTGCAAATCACACCAAAACCTCACAATTATAGGTTTTCTCTCTTCTTTCTTGAATTACAAGTCATGTGTTTCAAAGTGAGGTAGAAAACTCAACCTCCAAACCTTGCAAGTTCTGAACAAAGTGATGCTTCCCACAACTTCTAAATGTCATATATGATGTGTCTGAATCACTCATACACCCCAAAACACCTGAAAACTCAAAATCATCATCTCACCTCCAAATATGCATAACATGAGACTTATCATGCCAATTTTTGTTCAGGCTCAATTCTGTCCAAACTACCACTTCTAACATCATCCATATATCACATATGAACTATCCAATCCATCACATATAGCCAATAACCTCAGAATCATCAAATTCGATTCACTCTTGAAGCTTATGCAGATCGGGTACCATGGCCATGCCCAGATGAATTCAGATGGTTCCAAGCATCCAGACACCTTCCATAAGGTTCATTGAAGCTATCCAGATCATCAAACAACTTCTGTAACACCTCCAAGCAAGAATTCGATTCTCAGTTGTGCCGTTTTTAAGGTAAGTGCTCATGAACTTCAAATTCATACTTCCACGCATCATAAATGAAATGTGAGCATACCATCTTGTTTCTGCACCTATGAGGATCATTAACCCTCAATCAATTGCATCATAACTTGCACATACACGATTTCACATTGAATTTCAGTTCTAGGGTTCTTCATGTTCATGCGAAAATTGACCCCTTTAGAGCAAAAATAAATGAATTCTGAGATCACCATCATGTTCCTTGTGAAAAACCGAGTGAGATAGACCCTTTGCTTGATCAAAACAACACAGTTTTAGAGATTTTCAAATTTCAGTTGGAGGGTTGTTCTTGGCGCGTTTTTGGTTCAAAGGATTTCTGGAAATTGATTTAAAATATAATTAATTCAACGCGTGTATATTACAAGCCACAAGCGTGGCTCAGTTGGCTTTTGTTTTGAGTAGTGACCTCAGGGTCACGAGTTCAAGTCCCTATGGGACCAAACCCTTCTTTTTTATCACTATTTCTCTTCATTTTCTTCACAACTTCAACCATTAATTTAACCAATCAAATTAACTCATTTTTTATTCATTTTTTGCACACTTCTCATTTAATATACATATTTTATGAATACCAAAAAAAATCATCAAAAAAGATTTATTTAATACATTTTTAAATAGGTTTAAAATGACATGTTTTAAGTGTTTTTTTTAATACTTTAAAATATTATTTTTCATTTGATTTTCAAACTTAATCACTTGTAAATATTTTTTGAAGTAAACCCTAATCATCTAAGTGTTAATTAAGTATAATCTTTTTGCTCATCATTGATTAAATTAACTTCTTTCAAAATTCAAATCGTTTTGAGACGAGCGATCGCGATTCTTTTTTCAAAACGATAAACCACTTCTTTTTGATTAAAACTTTTTGATTGATCAATTGATTTTCAAAACGAAGTGGGGCCTCTCGAATATTAGAGAGTGTAAGTCCCATTTCTTTTCTTTTTGTACAGTTTTTCAAAACAATAAAACATTCTTCAAAATAAAATCTTTTCAAACAATTTTCAAATCATTTTCAAAACAACAAAACTTCAAAGAAACTTCAAAACTTTTCAATATACCATGGGCCTCCACGTAGGTATAAGCCCCAAGCCCTTTTGTACATACCCACTCCAGTACATGAAATTAGGTATTTCATTGTACGCCTTTTGTACATATCTCGATCAGTTTGATTTTTTTTTAACTTTGAAATACAAACCAAAAAATGAAGGTTTCTTTAAATCTTCCCAAAAAATACCATGGGCCTCCATGTAGGTATAAGTCCCAAGCCCTTTTGTAAATACCTGTTTAAATAGCTTTGAATAAACTCAAGTGGACCTCTCCCCGAGTGTGAGTCCCGAGCCCTGTGTATACAAATGGATCATGCTTACAGGTATATTTCCTTCATAAACTCCATTATACACACACCCTTTGTCATATATGTACTTGTTCATACTTGTTCATATCTGTTCATATAACTGTTCATATTTGTTCATGTACTTGTGCATATTTGTTCGTACTTGTTCATACTTGTGATTGTGTTATATATGCTTGTTCAACTTAGTACAACACTAGGTTCCCCATAGCCTCCTATTGGGCTTCGTGCAAAGAATCTCCACTAGTTTAGGTTAGGACATAGAGTATGGTTTCCCGGTGAAATCGCTCTAAGAGCTCAAACCAACTATACCATGCCTCCCCTTGGGCTTTGTACAAACGAGTGACCCTCCCATAGCCTCCTCTTGGGCTTATAATGCAAGGACCCTGGATTGTCCCTCCCATAGCCTCCTCTTGGGCTTACAATGCAAGGACCCTGGATTGTCCCTCCCATAGCCTCCTCTTGGGCTTACAATGCAAGGACCCTCGGATAGCCTCCTCTTGGGCTTCGTACAAGGACCCACGGGCTTCTTATAAGCATCCCCCAATATCCAAAACCAAATACCCTAGGAGATTAGACATTTTTCATCTCTATGCTAGGAGTATCTCTTATATATCATCACAAACAATCAATCAATCAAACTATTTTGCCACAAGTCTGGCTAATCAATCAAACTTTTTGCCACAAGGCTGGCTAATCAATCAAACTGTTTTACCACCGTACTGGATGATTAATCAAAGTTTTTGTCACAAGGCTGACTTCATTGAAACTTTTGCCACGAGGCTGGCTGATTAATCAAAACTTTTTGTCACAAGGCTGACTTCATTGAAAGTTTTTGCCACAAGGCTGGTTAAACAAACAAAAATCAAACAGATGTATGTGATGATATAGATTAGATACATCTAGCATTTAGACGACATTTGTCTATTTTCCTTTGCTTCCACTAGCATAAGTGGGAACTACGATTGCTCTGACTTTCTCAACATCCCTTTGAGAATACGTAGGCACAAGGTCGATCCTTGGCGAGCAAAACAAAACAAAACACAAAAAAAACCATTCAAACCTTAGCACCCGTAGACCCCGAGCTACAGATGCTCTGATTCCCTCTAAGGGATATGTATGCAGAGGATCGCGATGATCTTTGCGAGCATAATCAAACAAACACCTTAGGTCCCACCTATTTCACAAGAACCTCTCAATAATATGGAATGAAAAACAAAGCAAAGAAACCTATAGAGTACTATAGATACGTTGGGTGCTAATACCTTCCCTTCGTATAACCAACCCTCTTACCCAAAGATCTCTCCCCCCACTTTTAGGTTATTGCAGCTTTTTTCCTTTTCCTCCTTTGGAAATAATAAAAAGTTTGGTCGAAAACAAAAGAAAAATCATTTTTTTGAGCACTCGAGCCCAAAGAAGGCATCAGGTGTCTCATCCCACAAAAAAGAGGAACAAAACGGTTTTTCGCCCGCGACAGAAAAATGGCGACTTCACTGGGGACCATCTTTTTATTGTTTCCAAAGGAAGGGTTAATTCTATTTGCTTTATTTTTTCATTTCATTTTTTGTTATATGTGTGGTTCTGGTTCTGTTACTTGTGTGGTTCTGTTACAAGTGATACATTATGGACAAATCCTAACGCGGATTAAGTACACATAAGAAATTAGGTGGAGGGTATAGTCATGTGCAGGCGCACGTGAGAATCCTTCCGCTCAGTGGAGGTTCCTTGTTGGTAATATATGTTTAGCATGTTTCGTAGCGAAGACATTATTACTTTCATTGAACTGTAGAAGCTGAGAGACCGTAGAACCCCAACCCATCTTGGCCTTATTAGGTTGTGGTGCAGAAACTATTCAGGTGAAGACTTGGATTAGTTGTCATGCGGAGAACCACACTCAGACGAGTTTTTCTTGAGAATATTACTGGCTCATGAGTTTAATTGTGGAAGGCCGGTAATATCCGAAAGAAAAATGTAGACTCTGACGTATCAGTAGAACATGTCATGCAGGTGATTAACTAGATCTATCCCATTTTTGGTTCTCTGACCTCATGCTCGTGACTTTGGACCTTTGAACCTATGCGTTACCATGTTTGTGTTACCATGTTTGTGTTACCATGTATGCGTTACCATGTTCGCGTTACCCTGTTTGCGTTACCATGTTTGCTTTACCATGTTTGAATATGTGGCATCCACGCATCCATGCATTCATACATTCATTAAAAAACCCATCTTTTTCCATTAAAAACATGATTTTTCCAAAAACATTTTTAGAGAATTTTCTTTGCAAACATTATAGGATTAAGTTATGGAAAAAAGGTATACCAAAAAGTACGGTTTCAAAACGCCTGATGTAGAAAGACTGATAGAGTTAGCATCTTCTGTACAAGATCCTTCTAATTTTAGGAAAAGTTATGGAAAGCTTTTGCCTATCCTGAACACTCATGTTGATGAAGGACTTCTCAAAACTCTGGTTCAGTTCTATGATCCCATCTACCGTTGTTTTACCTTTCCAGACTACCAGTTGGTACCGACCTTGGAAGAATATGCCAATCTTTTGGGTATCCCTGTGTCTGACAAAATACCCTTCAATGGTTTGGAAGCCATTCCTAAGTCACACGTCATTGCAGCAAGTGTCCACATGAAAAAGTCTGAAGTAGAGAGTAATTGGACTACCAAAGGAAACCTCCCGGGTTTAACCTCACACTTCCTGATAAAGAAAGCCTTTGATTTCATCGAAACTGGTAGCATGATAGCTTTTGAAGCCATACTAGCCTTGCTCATCTATGGGTTGGTTCTGTTTCCCAATGTCGACAACTTTGTTGATATCAATGCCATAAAGATCTTTCTGATTGGAAATCCTGTTCCGACTTTACTTAGTGACATGTATTTCTCTGTCCATCATAGGAATCGCCAAGGCGGTGGAATCATTGTATGTTGTGCACCTTTGTTGTTCAAGTGGATTGTTTCACACTTACCTGAGTCTCCTATTTTCACGGAAAACCGAGAAGGCTTGCGTTGGCCTCGAAGACTTATGTCTCTTACTAATAATGATATTCATTGGTATACCTTGGCTCGCTGTGGTACAGAAACCATTGAAAGTTGTGGAGAGTTCGCCAACGTACCCCTCATTGGTACACAAGGAGGAATTAACTACAATCCGGTCCTAGCCCGACGACAACTCGGGTATGCAAATTCAGTTAAACCTGCTGGTCCCTCAGTGGAAGGATACTTCTACCGAGAAGGGGATAATCCTAAAAAGTTGAAAGCAAGAATGATGAGAGCTTGGTACGACGTCCGATGGAAAGAAAAAGGTGAGGAAATAAATTGCATTGCCATGGACACCTACACCTGCTGAGTAAAGAAAAGAGCAAAAGAGTTTCAAATGCCTTATGCTTATGAAAAAACCATGTTTCCTGCAGTGTCTCAACGACCCAACATTCCAGCTATGGAGGAATACCAACGCACTTTGACTAAGATGAGAACAGAAAAAGATGCTTGGGAAGAAAAGTTTCGTAAGACCGATGTGGAAAACAGAAGGTTGAAGAAACGAGTGAAAGATCACGAAGAAACTCTTTACCGTCAAGATGGATGGCTCATGAGCAAAGATGAGAAGATTCGTCAGAAAGACGCTGCAATCAAAAGATACATCAGAGAAAGCAAGAAAAATCTGGAAGGCTCGACAAGCAACGCTCCGACTCCTGATGATTGGAAGAATATTGTTGACAAGCTGAGAGCTGAAAAGGCCGAATTGAAAGCTCACTATGGGAAAGAAATCATGAAGCTCAAGCTGCACAATGCATTTGGTTCTTCGTCTGATGAAGATGTTTAGGATTTGTTTAGATTTTTTATTTATCATTTGCTTTTGTAAGGAGCTACGCTCCAATGTTGTAACATTTCCCATTATTGCAATAAAAAATGAATGAATAAAAGATTTGTTTGTGTTCAAATGTTTGCAAGGAAATAATCTTTAAAATATTTGGAAAAATCATAAATTTCTTTTTTGCATACATCATTCTGCATATCGAGTCTGTTGTATAGAGTCTCATCTTTTGGATCTTTCTCCAATAGATCGTCAAGCTGTCGCGTCTCAAAGTTTCTCGACCGCGCTCGCAATCAGATCACAGATACAATACTCGTTCAAGCAGAAGAAGAGTAATGGAACACTCTGAACAAGAGAATATTGAGCTTCGTGGTACAGTGACCACCCTTCAGGAAAAGTTGGAAAGTCTCACGACTCTGGTTGACTCCTTAATGGCCGCACAGAATCAGCCGCCGCCACCTAACAGTCAAGCAACGGTAACATCTGAAGTCACTACTCCAGTTTCTACAGTTGCATTCGGTATTCCATCTTTCTCCATGCCAGAAGGTTGGGGCCCGCCTTTCATCTTTGGTACAGGTTTCCGTCATAATTTCTCTGGGGTTCAAACAGCTACAACTGAAGCACCTGCTGCACAAGGTTCAGCGTTTATTCCACATTCAGGGGTAACTTTTTCCCAAATCACTATGGCACTTTCTCAACCCACTATGACGGTTCCGACCCCTACGGTTCACACTGTTCCTTATGACGGTAATGAGATTTATCATGATCAGGGTGATAGCACGAATCAGCGTAACCTTGTGGAAGATCTCCAAGAGCAGTTCAACAAGATTCAACTGGAAGTTAAGGCTATCCGTGGGAAAGATTTGTTTGGAAAGAATGCCCAGGAGCTATGTTTGGTTCCCAGTGTACAGATACCTGCTAAGTTCAAGGTCCCAGACTTTGAGAAGTACAAAGGTAGTTCTTGTCCGCAAAGCCATCTTGTGATGTATGCCAGAAAGATGTCTACTTATGCAGATAATCATCAGTTGCTTATCCATTACTTTCAAGACAGTTTGAATGGTGCCGCACTGAAGTGGTACACAGGTTTGGATAGCACCAATATTCGGACTTTCAATGACCTAGGTGAGGCCTTTGTCCGACAATACAAGTATAACTCGGATATGGCTCCAGACAGAGATCAGCTTCGATCCATGGCTCAGAAAGACCATGAAGCTTTCAAAGAATATGCCCAACGATGGAGAGAAACTGCTGCTCAGATTAATCCACCGTTAAAAGAGAAAGAGATTACAAAGATCTTTTTGAATACTCTCAGTCCGTTTTATTATGAACGCATGATTGCTAGTGCTCCAAGTGATTTCACCGAAATGGTAAACATGGGTATGCGTTTAGAAGAAGGAGTCCGAACAGGACGTTTGACTAAAGAAGGTGGATCTTCAAGTGGAACCAAAAAGTTCGGAAGTGGTTTCCCAAAGAAGAAAGAACAAAGTGTTGACATGGTATCCCAAGGGAGGCCAAGAGGAAATGTCAATCGTCAGCGACAGGTTGCTTCTATCACACCAGTCGTTAATACCGCACCGAATCCGGGGTTTACTCCGCAGTTTCAACAACAACAGCCTCGACCACAGGCTCAGCAGTTAAACAATAATCAGAATCGAGTACAAAGAGCTCCACAGTTCGATCCGATTCCAATGACCTACACAGAATTGTACCCTGCTTTGGTTGAAAGAGGTCTTGTTCAAACTAAAGCACCACCACCAGTACCTGAGAAACTCCCATGGTGGTACAAAGCTGAGGTCTCATGCCCTTATCATCAAGGAGCACCTGGCCATGATCTTGAGCATTGCATAGCCTTGAAGTATGAAGTTCAGAGGTTGGTTAGATCTAATCTCCTCTCTTTCAGAAATTTGAATCCTAATGTGCAAGCAATTCCGCTGCCCAATCATGGAGGGCATGTGGTAAACATGGTATATGGATGTCCTGGCCAATACCGAGTCTATAATATCAACTTCTCAAGAGCAGATTTGGTACAAATGCACGCCACTCTTTGTCGAGGGCCGAGTTTTCGCCAGCATCAATATGGTTCCTGTAGAATATGTTGTGTGGATCCTCACGGGTGTTCGATTGTGAGAAGAGATCTCCAAGTTTTGCTAGATAATGGTACTATTGAGATCTACAGAAATAGGGATGAAAATGAAGTTAACATGATAGGATGTTATCCGCATGAGCTTTTAGTCTCAGATATCAACTCGGAAATGCCTACAGTTAACGTCATCGTTCCTCATTTCAACATGCCTGAGCGCATGGAAGTTACTTACAACAAGCCGAAGGTTCCTATTGCTCCTTTGATCATTTGTCTACCTGGACCTGTTCCTTATGACTCTGACAAGGCAGTTCCATACAACTACAATGCTACAATGATAAAAGATGGACAAGAAGTTCCTTTGCCTACTCTCTCATCTGTTGAAAACATTGCTGATGTAAGTCGTGTAACAAGAAGTGGACGTGTGTATACTCTGCTACCTCCGAAACAGCCTGTTGCTCCTGCATCCGGGCAAAATCCTGTGAATACACCAGTGGGGAACCCTGTGGAAACTCCTGTTAGTAATACAAACACTGATGTTGGTCAATCCAGTGGAACCAATGTCAATCCTGATTTTGATGAAATTTTGAAACTTATCAAAAGAAGTGAATACAAGATTGTGGATCAGCTTATGCAGACTCCTTCAAAAATCTCAATACTTTCATTGCTGTTGAATTCAGAAGCCCACAGGGAAGCCCTGATGAGAGTCTTAGATCAAGCTTTTGTAGATCATGATGTGACTGTTGACCACTTTGATGGGATAATAGCCAATATAACAGCTTGTAACAATTTAAGCTTCTGTGATGAAGAACTCCCCGAGGAGGGTAAAAATCACAATCTTGCTTTGCACATTTCTATGAACTGTCAGTCAGACTCTTTGTCCAATGTGTTGGTAGACACCGGATCTTCCTTGAATGTGATGCCAAAGACGACTCTTGCTCGCTTGTCTTACCAAGGAATGCCTATGAAGTTCAGTGGTGTAGTTGTCAAAGCATTTGATGGATCGCGAAAATCTGTTATCGGCGAAGTCAACCTTCCCATGACAATTGGTCCACATACATTCCAAATCACCTTCCAGGTCATGGACATTCAAGCTGCTTATAGCTGCCTGTTAGGACGACCATGGATCCATGAAGCAGGGGCAGTAACTTCTACGCTCCATCAAAAGTTAAAGTTTGTAACAAATGGAAAATTGGTAACAATAAGTGGAGAACAAGCCTTGATGGTGAGCCATTTATCCAATTTCTCCTTCATTGGTGCTGATGATGTGGAAGGAACTCAGTTCCAAGGTCTCTCTTTAGAAGAAGAATCTTCCAAGAAGAAAGCATCAATCTCTTCTTACAAAGAGGCAGTGAAAGTAGTGAAAGATGGAACTACCACTGGCTGGGGGCAAGTTGTGATCCCGACCAAGAATGAAACTAGAGCAGGTCTCGGATGTTCACCAACATTCTCAAACTGCACCAAGAAGGATGAAACCCTTCGTCCGATCAAAGAAACATTCATTAGTGGAGGATTCCTTAACCCAATTCCTCAAGAGGTCAATGTCCTTATTGAAGAATGCATCGAAGAAGGTCTCTCCGATAGTGAAGAAGAATGGAAATGTTATCTCAATGACTTAGGATACATATCTCAGGAAGAACCATATCCTCCGTCACAGAAATCCAAAGGCAAAGAAACTGAGCCTATTCCTGCAGAAATTTGGGATACCTTAGGACAACCAAGTGGAAAATTTGATTACATGGTGAAATATACTGTGCCTGAAAGTTCAAAAATTGCGATTGAGGATATCCAACCAACTGGATGGGGAGATTCCTTTGAATATAATAGTCAACCAGAAGAGGTTTATCAGCCCTGTCAATTTTCTCAGCAGCCTGAAATTACTGGAGATTTCGGATTCAATGCATCTGCCAAGATTAACAATCCTGAAGATGGTTATTATCACATAAATGCCATTTTTGAAGATGAAGGGGAAGATGGTCCCGCAACTGACTCGGAAAGTGTCGCTGACAATGAGTCTCTTCATCCTGAAGACTGGGAAATACATCCTGAAAATTCTGAAGATTGTGACTCGTCTTATGCTCTTCAAGAAGTAGAAGAAGACCGTTTCAACTCTACAAAGAACAAGGTTGACCAACCAGGACCTTCAAATCCTGCCCGACCAGCGGTCAATGTCAATACTGAAGACAATCCTGAGGATAATTTTCCTGAATACATAGTACACAGAGGAGTTCGTTGCTACTGGAAGGCTGTTGACGTTCCGAATGTTGTTCGCCGCTCAAAGTAATCACCTCGCTGTTATTTTGACCTCCTGCCTTGCCCAAAGCAGAGAGATGTTTTATAGGGCTTTGCTTTTAAATGTTCCGCCCAAATAACTTTATGTATAGGGCTTTGTTTTAAAAGTTTCCCTCTTTGTCCTGCCCAAGACAAATGAGTCTGTGTTTAGGGCTTTGTTTCAAAAATGAATCATAAATAAAGTGTCATTTTGAATTCCCTACATTATATGTTTTATTTTTTGCTTTTTTCTGGAAATGGTAATCCTTAAAAACCAAAATAAAAAAAAAACTTTTCAAAAAAATCTGCATACACTCTTGCATTCATAAATTTTCTGAAATAAATATAAATCACATGTGCAGATTTACTATTGATAAACCCATTGAATGCAATAACCCTATGCCCTCTCCCAACTTTGAGTTTCCTGTGTTCGAAGCCGAAGAAGAGGAAGAAGAGGAGATCCCGGACGAGATCTCTCGATTACTTAAGCACGAGGAAAGAGCCATTCTGCCTCACAAAGAGCCTTTAGAAAAGATCAACTTGGGTTCTGAAGAAGACAAAAAAGAAGTGACCATTGGATCGCTGCTTGATACTGATGTCAAGAGTAAGTTGACAGACCTTCTCAAAGAATATGTTGACGTGTTTGCCTGGTCCTACCAAGACATGCCTGGGTTGGATACCAATATTGTTCAGCATTACTTGCCATTGAAGCCAGAATGTCCGCCGGTTAAGCAGAAATTGCGAAGGACTCACCCTGATATGGCTAACAAGATCAAAGTGGAAGTTCAAAGGCAACTCGACGCAGGTTTTCTTGTCACCTCTGAGTATCCTCAATGGTTGGCTAACATAGTGCCAGTTCCGAAGAAAGATGGAAAGGTCAGAATGTGTGTTGACTACCGTGACTTGAATAAGGCCAGTCCAAAAGATGACTTTCCATTACCACATATCGACATGTTGGTTGATAACACTGCTAAGTTCAACGTCTTTTCCTTCATGGACGGGTTCTCCGGTTATAATCAGATCAAGATGGCTCCCGAAGACATGGAGAAGACATCTTTCATCACCCCATGGGGTACCTTTTGCTACAAAGTGATGCCGTTTGGATTAAAGAATGCAGGCGCAACTTACCAAAGGGCAATGACTACTCTCTTTCATGACATGATGCATAAAGAAATTGAAGTTTATGTGGACGACATGATAGCCAAGTTCAGCACAGAAGAAGAACATATTGAATACCTTTTGAAGTTGTTTCAACGACTAAGGAAATATCAGCTTCGCTTGAATCCTAACAAATGTACTTTTGGGGTTAGATCTGGAAAACTCTTGGGGTTCATTGTCAGCCAAAGAGGAATTGAAGTAGATCCCGACAAAGTCAAAGCTATTCAAGAGATGCCTGCACCAAAAACTGAAAAGCAAGTAAGAGGATTTCTCGGACGATTGAACTATATCTCCAGATTCATCTCTCAAATGACTGCTACTTGTGGGCCAATTTTCAAGCTTCTCCGCAAAGATCAAGGGGTTGTATGGACTGAAGATTGCCAGAAAGCGTTCGACAGTATCAAAGAGTACCTGTTAGAACCACCAATATTGATTCCTCCAGTTGAAGGGAGACCATTAATCATGTACCTTACTGTGTTAGAAGAATCCATGGGCTGTATGCTTGGACAGCAAGATGAAACCGGTAAGAAGGAGCATGCCATCTATTACTTGAGTAAGAAATTCACAGACTGTGAGTCTCGTTACTCCATGATCGAAAAAACGTGTTGTGCTTTGGCTTGGGCTTCAAAACGTCTCCGCCAATACATGATCAACAATACTACTTGGTTAATCTCCAAAATGGATCCGATCAAGTATGTCTTTGAAAAGCCTGCATTAACAGGAAGAATTGCCCGATGGCAAATGCTGTTATCCGAATATGACATTGAATACCGTGCTCAAAAAGCAGTCAAAGGAAGAATTCTCGCCGATCACTTGGCGCATCAACCAATTAATGAATATCAATCCCTCAAGTTGGACTTTCCCGACGAAGATGTCTTGTACTTGAAAATGAAAGATTGTGACGAACCGTTACCTGAAGAAGGTCCTGAGCTTGGATCAAGATGGGGCCTAATTTTTGATGGAGCAGTAAACGCTTTTGGCAATGGAATTGGGGCGATAATCATCACTCCCAAGGGTACTCATATCCCGTTTTCCGCCAGATTACTATTTGATTGTACCAACAACATCGCAGAATATGAAGCTTGTATCATGGGTCTTGAAGAAGCCATTGACTTAAGAATCAAAATCCTAGACATATATCGAGATTCAGCCCTCGTGATCAACCAAATCAAAGACAAGTGGGAAACTTACCACCCTGGCTTGATTCCTTACAGAGATTATGCAAGACGTCTTTTGACTTTCTTCAACAAGGTGGAATTGCATCATATACCTCGAGATCAGAATCGAATGGCAGACGCCTTGGCTACTCTATCTTCCATGTTCAAAGTCAGTCACTGGAATGATGTGCCTAAAGTCAGAATTACGCGCCTTGAAAGGCCCGCCTATGTATTTGCAACTGAAGCAGTCATCGATGATAAACCGTGGTTCCACGACATCAAGCGCTTCCTTCAAACTCAAGAATACCCGCTTGGGGCATCAAACAAAGATAAGAAAACTCTAAGGAGACTTTCTGGCAGTTTCTTCCTGAATGGAGATGTGCTATACAAAAGAAACTTCGACATGGTTTTGCTCAGATGCGTGGATAGACACGAAGCAGACATGTTAATGCATGAAGTGCATGAAGGGTCCTTTGGAACTCATTCAAATGGGCATGCGATGTCCAAGAAAATCTTAAGAGCAGGATACTATTGGTTGACAATGGAATCTGACTGTTACAAACACGTGAAGAGATGTCACAAGTGCCAGATCTACGCAGATAAGATCCATGTGCCACCGACTCTACTCAACGTTCTCTCATCCCCATGGCCTTTTTCCATGTGGGGTATCGACATGATTGGAATGATCGAACCGAAAGCCTCAAATGGTCATCGTTTCATCTTGGTAGCTATTGATTACTTCACCAAATGGGTCGAAGCAGCATCTTACGCCAATGTTACAAGACAAGTGGTTGTGAGGTTTATCAAGAATAACATCATTTGCCGATATGGTGTTCCCAGCAAGATCATTACTGACAATGGTTCAAACTTGAATAACAAAATGATGAAAGAACTGTGTGAGGAATTCAAGATTGAGCATCATAACTCTTCTCCTTACAGACCAAAAATGAACGGCGCCGTCGAAGCCGCTAACAAGAACATTAAGAAGATCGTCCAGAAAATGGTCGTCACTTACAAAGACTGGCATGAAATGCTGCCATTTGCTTTACATGGGTACCGTACTTCAGTGCGTACTTCAACAGGGGCAACTCCCTTTTCTCTAGTATACGGCATGGAAGCTGTGCTCCCCGTAGAAGTTGAAATCCCATCAATGAGAGTCCTCATGGAAACTAAGTTATCAGAGGCTGAATGGTGTCAAAGCAGATACGATCAGTTGAACTTAATCGAAGAAAAACGTATGACTGCTCTATGCCATGGACAGTTATACCAAGCAAGGATGAAACAAGCTTTCAACAAAAAGGTTCGACCTCGTGAATTTCAAGAAGGCGACCTCGTGCTTAAGAAGATATTGTCTTTTCAACCAGATTCTAGGGGCAAATGGTCTCCTAATTACGAAGGCCCGTATGTTGTCAAAAGAACATTTTCTGGCGGCGCCATGATTCTTACAACCATGGATGGTGATGAACTCCCACATCCTGTGAATGCAGATGCAGTCAAGAAATACTTTGTCTAAAAAAGAAAAGAACAGCTCGGTAAGTTGAAAACCCGCAAAGGGCGACTTAGGCAAAAATGAGCGTCTCGGTGGACTGAAAACCCGAAAGGGCGGTCCAGGCAAAAATTAGAGACAATAAACAGAAAAAATTCATCCTGGTAGATTGAAAACCTGAAAGGGCAATCTAGGCAAAAATTAGGGATTAATGACAAAGTAACTGCATCAGTCCGTACTTCGTCACCTGAAGAGTCTGTACTTCATCAAAGGATCTTCGATCAAATCATCGCCAATCTGAAGCAACAAGCACATTTGGAACTCAAAGTTGTTAGGGGGAATAGTGGTTATTGCTTTCAATGTAGCCTTTTCCGCATAATTACCATTTCTAACTTTTGTAAATACTCCATGGAATCACGCCTTTAGCGGATTTCCATCCTATTAAATAAATTTGAGCCTTGTGCCCATTTGTTTGCAATCTTTAATTTCTTTCAGCTTGCAAAATGACGCTTTAATTGTGTTATTCACTTTTGAAACAAAAAAGAAAAAATAAGTTTTAAATGAATTTACTTCACTTTTCTTTTTCAAAATAAAAGCGAAACTTTCCTTTGAGTTGTGAACAACAGAAGGAACATCAACAGCTATCTCCATAGGATGAATCAAAGATTATGATAGGAAAAGCTCTTCTATCCCCAGTGAAGAAGCTCTTCTATCCCCAGTGAAGAAGCTCTTCTATCCCCAGTGAAGAAGGTCTTTTATCCCCAGTGACGAAGATTTTCCATCTCCAGTGAAAAGATTCTTCCATCCCAATAAGAAAAGGTGCTTATCTTCCCCAAAGAAGTTGAAAGCATACAATACCATTCATCACTCGTGTTGAAGAGCATTTGCCAAGTATCTGGTTGTATTGCGACGTCGGTCCTTCTCCAGTATATACTTCATTGTCTGTCAGTATTGTCAGTATGCATGCTACATTCATGACATTCATCATTCATACATATTTGCATCATTTATGCATTCTTGCATTTTTCAATAATCGCTTGTTCAGGATATATCTATTCCCAAAAAAAAAAAAAAAAAAAGAAAAAAAGAAACAAGTATGGGCGTGTCATCTCTCCAAGTAGGTTGTCACCCATAAGCAGAAAAGAACATATTCTTTCTCCAGTTCCCCACTGAGATCATTCCTCGTGGAAGAAGGTTGCTTTAGTCTTCTCCTCTCAAAACAAAGGAGAAAATCCCCAGTTGAGTTCACTCCTCATTGGGTACAAAGTCTTGTTTGACTGTCTCTTTCCAATTCATTCTTGGATAGAACCTTGTCTTTACCAAAGATTCAAATCCCGATTCCTCAAACAGAGTTGTGAAAAACAGGCAATAAGCAATAGCCTCATCATCCGAGCAGCTTATGTCTCTTCCAAAAGACTTTTCCTCTCTAGGAAATCAATCATGAAGACCATTTGACAATCAGGGACTTATTACTGTTCACAAGGCTGAATAACCAGTAATTTCCCTAGCAAAGTCTCCAGAATCATTTTATCACTCGGCTGATAATTGATCATGTCTTCAAAACCGCTATCACGAGGCTGGTAGTCGGTAACCCTTTTGTTCTGGTTATATTATTTAACATGTCTATCACAAGGCTGATAGTCGGTAATATTAACCGAACCTTTGAAACTCTTTTTACCTTGTCAAGTCTATCACTATGCTGGTAGTCGGTAATACAGTTTCATACCCTTCACCTTCGCATTATTAAACAAGTCTATCCCCATGCTGATAGTCGATAATGTCAATAGGTAAGTTTTTTTTACAAAGCTATCATTCTCCGGTGAAGCATACACTTGCTTCCCCGAAAAGAAAGAAAACAGATTCTCTTCCTAAAACGGATTGAGGTATCCTTCCCGATCTCTTTTCCCCAGTGGAGTCAGTTTGATATCCCTCGGTAAAAATATCTTTGCATCATTCGCAATTTTGGTATCTTAGGTCCAAAATTCGCGTCTTCTGATATTTAAGTCTCTTCCACCCTATCAAAACGAAGATTTTCAATCTTCATATCT